>NW_010236213.1:0-34914 GCF_000690775.1 Eurypyga helias
CTGCTCTCAATCCATTCTCCACCCTTCTTATGATTAAGTAAATCTGTAGTGAATATAGCTGGGGAAATTACTGGGTTCAGGTTGCTCTAATATCTTTCTGATCCACAGATTAAAGGAGGCTAGAACGCCAAACACACCACCACGAGAGCTGTGCATGGGCAGACATCTTTCTACGTTTCCTCTCCCCCTACATCCATGTGCACGGCAGCCATTTGCAGCCACCCGTGGTGAGCCAGGCACCAGCCGGGCCCACCTCAGCAAGCCCTGTGCCCTGCATGTAGGCTAGAACTGCTTACCTGTGCGCTGCCTGTCCGTCCCGAGCACCCCTCCGGCCTTCTCTTTTCTGCCAGGCACTAATGCATTTTATGGGTTACACATTGAAACAGCAGAATGTGGTTGTGACCAGGTACTTCAAACTACACAACCAGCCAGGAATTCTAGGGGCCTAGATGAAAATTAACCAGGAAAATCTGGATGCCCACCTTGCTAGTGAGGCATTTTGTTCATATTTGAATCAAAAGCCGTGTTGCTACAATTAACTTCCCGTGCAGCTACCTCAGACAGAGGGTGAAGAGCAACCAGCTCAGCAATTAGATGCCAATGAGCAGAAGTGAATAGAACATCTGTCTTTCTTATCATATGCTCCATATTCTTGGCCAGGGGTTTTGTGCTGTTTGTACAGTCATTCAAGCAAACAATGAATCAAATTTCAGTGCAGAGGAACCTTTTGCTTTATTTACAGTTTTACAAATCATGCAGGAACTTTTATTTTTATAAAATAGACATTGGATGCTGATGTTTACCAAAAATCCCTTATTCAGATTATTTTGCTAAAAACAGCTACGGAGAAAGAGCATCCATCTGTGGAGATCAGTCTGACAACCACCCTTGCTAGGCCACAGCAGATGACGCTCCCTCAGAAAGCCCAGACGACCCTTTCAGGACCTGCAACCCCCCCCCAGCAGCACTGTCATCATTAACTGCACCCTAGGCCGGGGCACTACTGAATGGGGTGCTGTGCAGAAGCAGCTGATGGTGGCCATGCTGCACTTTGATTGATTAGGTAAGGAGGGCTTTGCTGTCCTGGGGCTGCTGAGGGGAAACCAACCAACATTTTCTCATTTGTTTAACCTGCCTGTGAGCAATGACCTCAGTCCACTTAAGTTCTACTGAAATTCATTTTAAGTGATGAATCTACGCTTGGTCTGAAAATTAATTAAAAAAAAATCACCTGAATCCCTGTGCTTCAATCTAATTTTGGAGCAGTCTGTTTACACTTTCCTGAGAAATAATCTGAAGCCAGGTAGAAAAGTAAAGGCATTCATTCCCTGTCTCACACCTGAACGAAGAGCCACCTGTGACTTCAGGGACTTGCAATCTGCTTCTCTGCAATTCACAGATATTCCATCAGGCTGACCTGGGTGAAGGACTCACACCCCAGGTCCCATTACTTAGGAACTAAATTAGTTAAACCTTTCTGTACCGTTGCTGCCTCCCTTGCTGCTTGCTGCTCACCGCCCAGTAACGTGGGCAACAAACGTCACTGAGGAAACGTGCTGAGATGACAGGGACTGCCACAATGCCTCAGTACAGCCCTTCTTCCCTCCCACTCCCTTGAAAGGAGAACAGGGTTGACTTTGGTCTCCTCTGATGTATTAGTGTCCCTGTCTACACAATTAAGAACTCAGAGCATCTGCTCAGTCAGTTGATTTCTATCTATTCCCAGTAAAAAACACAAACAAACAAACAAAACCACCCAAAACCATAAAACCCACAACAACCAAAACCCCGCAGAGCATTCAGTGCTGTCTCAATGTCCTGTTCTGCTCTTTCAGAGCTCTTGATATTCACATCCAAAATAACATACACAACGCTGCTACTGGCTGCAGGTAAATATCCGTAAAGAGAAGTCTAATTAAAACACTGCTCAAATGTCTACAGAGGCATTTTTGCTTTTCAGACGGAACATATTTCTCAAGGCTCTTAGTGTAAAAGTTAAGAACTCTTTTAAGGTGTGCTTAAAACAACCCCCGCCGAAAAAACCCAAACCAAAATCCTGCAACCCAAACCTCAGACAGCCTAATTAAGGAGCTGTACCTGACGTTCCTTTAAGAGTTTCCGCTACTGCTGAGCCCAGGTTTCTCAGGCAGTAGCAGAAGAAAGCCCTGGAAACGATCTCAGCAGACTGGCTGTTCTGGAAGAAGCCTGTTACTACACATGAAAGGAAAAGAAACAGTGAATGAGAATGTGTGGGTATTTCTCAACAGATCCAAGGAGCCAGCGCTTCAGCTTTTTTACTTTCTCGTTTTTTCCTTGCCTTCAAGTTCTGTTTTCTTTCACCAACAGGCCCATAGTGGTCCTCCTTTTGAAAACTCTGCCGGTAGCCTCATCCAGCTTACAGCAAATGAGACATTAGTATGTCACAATTAAGATCTAAAAAATTATGATGGAGGACATTCCTTTAAAAATCCGTGGAAGATACGTCTCTGGGTGCTGTGCTGCTTCCATCACATTCCTATCCTAGTGCCTACTACATGACATGGTTTGGCAGAAATGAGTCAACCTCTGGCTTTCCTCAGCTAAGAGAGGATACATCATCATTCTCCATAGATTCCTCAGCTTTGCATAACTAACAAGCTTCTCCTCCAAAAGCTTAGTCCTGTCACATCCGTAATGTCTTCCACTTCACGGAGAATGGAAGTGGAAAATGTTGCATTTGTCAAGGGATAGACACTCTGATAGGAATTCCCAAAAGAAAAGAAAAAAAATTGTATGAGAACTCGGTGACAGAGATCTATTCCCCCTCTTGTGCTTCTGCCTGAAGAATCTGCTGCCCAAAGCAGGACTTGTTAACAGTGGATGGTCCTGCCCTGGCTTGTTAGTGATGCAAAGAGCAACTCTCACATTAACTTTCTGAAGCATGCAGAAAACATAAAATGCATATACATCCTAGAGGAATGATTTTTCAAGAGCCATTTGCTTACCGAGGCTAAGAGATTATGGCAATAAACTATCATCTATTTATGCCTTAAATCTTAAAAAAAATCCCCCACTTTTCTAAAATGCTGAAGCAAAGAATGTGATAAACATTTTCAAGTCACATTAGAGAATTAAAGGCATGCATAACATGACTTAGATGCAGACACAGAGCCATGATGATGTATGAAGGTAGGAAAGGCTTGTTGAGAGAGGCTGTATCTTTTACTAGAACAACAGACAGCTGGGAAAAAAATCCCTCACAGGCTCTTCTTCAGGTCTGAGATGTGTGAAAACCTTTGCAGTCCTGGCTAGGGTTGGCAAATGGCTACCAGCAAATAATTAATTTGTCGAGAAATGTAGTTTTAGGGCAGACAAAACTGCCAGATTTGAAGTATTCACCACGAGCTACAGCCAAGAAGAGAAAGAGCTGGAACGGCAAAAGGATTTGTCTTATTTCTTCTGAAATGGAAAGAGCATAAACAAAAGCCCTGACACAGACACGCAGGCACACGCACGCAGCTCGTGTTCCATTCACAAAACAGCAGGCAATCCTCCCCAACTTAAAGCGGGGCAGCTGGGAAGTTTGGGCTTCTCACATCTGGTACATCTGAATTTTCCCTATTCTGGAGAGCTTCCTCACTGCCTTTTGACTGTCCTGAGGTACAGCTTTCTTGCTTCCACTGGTAACCTGTGCTACGTTTTAACCTCACCAGGTTGGTGCAGGGGACTGAGCCAAAGTCAGATTTTGTGTGGCCGTATCCAGTGGTAGGGGGGAAATAAAAGGAAGAGGAAAAAAGCCAGATTCCTTGCATTTCCATGGCGCAGCTTTTAAAAAGATAATTAGGCTTTAAAAGTAATAATAAAAAAAAGGAAAAGGTTTTTTAGACTTCAGCTCTTAACTCCCTTATGCTTAAGTTATTGGTCTCGACATGATGTTCTAATATATGTGCAATCAAACACCCATATGCGGCAGTATTTCCTGTCAGACTCAGCAATAAGGATTTCTTTTTTAAAACCATCCCATTTTCAAGCCAGTATACGATTCTGAGCATTTTCATATGATTTGTATCTAAAGGGAGCCAAGGTGAACTAAGAAACGGCATAAACAAACTGGATGCTTGGACGACAAGATATATTACATCAGACTAAGCGATTTACTGTTTGCAATTTATAAAATGGAAAACAATCATGACAACATTACGAATCTTGATTTCTGGTGTATTTTTAATCTCAAGAGATAAATGCTGTACAAAATGAACTGAAATAAAAACATGCACCTCATTCAGTTTTGACATACAGCTGCCTCTAGGGTGGGAAGCAGCAAATGCCAATTGGGACAATAAGAACAAATCTCAGAGGACAACAGGGATGGGGAAACTGTAAATGCTGTATGGGGTAACATCTGCTTCCGTGGTGCAGAACTGCGGATGACTCTGTTAAGCCCAACACTAACCCGAATTGCTGGCAGTGTAGAGGCAGGGGTGGACTTCACACTTCTTGAACTGCTAACTCTTCCTCATGTATCGCCTGTCCCAGCTCTGACACTGGTGAGGTCTAGAAGGGATTAAATGCTCAGGAACAAAATGCCTCATGGTTTTCCCTAGGAAAATAGCAGGAGAAGCTGCCAGGGATTTTCTCCACAAATCAGAGGGCAAAACTGTAAGCATCTTTCCTGGCAATGAGAGTGGCAGACCCCCTAAGGACAGGGCTTCTGACCTGAAAGGCATTTCTAAGACAGGCTAGCCACAGCTGAGCCCATATCCCCTTCCCACCATCCCAATCCTCAGCTGGGCCTATTTAACACATCATTTTTCAGCATTTGCAAAGTGTCAGACTGACCCCATCTCTCTGTGGTGTAAGAAATGGCATTACTGGGGACAGGATCTTACTGTGCTGCTGTGTGGTAGCATGAGTGAAAGAAAGGGGACCAGTGACATGGGACACTAGGGAACCCCACCCGCCACTGATGGATCCATTGCACACCCAATGTCTTGCATATCCTTCTCCCTCCCTGTGTGCTGGTGGGTGCCCCTTCGGATACCTGAATTTGTGATGTGTGTTCTCTTCGTTGAGGTTAGACACTTCCATGACAGGAGCAGCACAGGACAGGATCAGTAGGGTGGGCTGCTTGCCTGTCCAGCAGTCAGGTCCCAGAATTTTCTTCTTGGCCTCCAAACGACACATTATCAGAAGGGAGGGTAACGGCTCAGCTGCTTTGCTGCAACATCTTGCTCTCAACACCTCCAGCATCCATCACATGGGGATAATAAGCAGAAATATTTCCTGACCCAGATTCAGACATTTTATAAACTTCAAGACTCTTTCCGGCTGTAGAGATAAACCGTGCTGTAGCAAGAAGCAGTGATAGCTGTCAGAGACAGACATTTTCACCCTCTCTCACTGTGTGTGGCACAACTGTTAAGGAAATTTATATGGGATTTCACAACAGAAATGAACGCGTGTTTCGGTTCTGAAAGCCTCTCTACATAATTTGTTCCATTGTTTCTGCCGAGCAGTACGGCGCTGGCTGCAAAACCCTGCTGCAACGCAAAATGTTACGCAACAAGTCATTTGCTGAGCGCTCCGACTAAAAGACACCTAAGCAGAGAAATAGCATCCTCCCAATTTACATGCCCTTCTACAGGAACCGACCGGCACCTCCAGCCTTACTGAAAGGCTCCCACAGTATCTCAGCCTGTGCAGCACTTGTTGTCACCCTGCGTAACTGGGAGCTCGCGTGGAGCTTGGCAGGGACTTCACACCCGGTGGCATGAAGAGAAGCAGTAACATCCACTGCCGCTGCCCCAAAGCACTAAATCAGGAAAGACCGAGAAGTCTTTGAGAGACAAATGTAAGAGTTACACTGAAAAAAAAAAGATCCATGTTAAATAATCCCCATTTAAACCCAAATAACAGCATTCTGCAGATAGCAAAAGCACAAATTGCACAAGACTATGTTGTACTTCATATTGAAGCTAGGGAATACATTTAATTATACCATATTTGAAAATTACCTAATGTCTTCTAAGAACATATGTCTACTTTTCTGAAGAAGGCAACATGGCTCATTATTGTCCTTGTTCACTACCCATAACAAGAGGGTCTTTATACATGGCTGCAGCTCAAATGACACTTGAGAGTAACATTGCTGGATGGGGAAATCGTACGCAAGTGCTTCAAAGTTGGCTTTTTTAAATTAATAAAATCTTCTATATTTATTCCCTTTAAACTGACATGATTTCTTATGAAAATCTGATGGTGCTTTCTCCCAGATCATGCACCAGGAGCCAGCAGGCATGCCATTTTGCTGTCACACTGTAGAGTTGCTGCTCCTAGGACGTGTTTCACGGCACCTGTGACACTGGGGTTTCTTCACTGACAGTGTGCCCTCCACTCAAAAATGATGCAGAGGCAATCAATACTAGATGCCAAGATGTCAACCTTAACTCCAGATTGCTTTTGCTAATTTGAAGATTTAAATGGTGGGGTGGTAGTGATGTTACCAGGCCGTCTGGTGTGCTGAATTTTCTCTCCTCTTGCTGAAGTAGAACATACTCAATTACCTCAAGTAACATGAACAATAAAGTTTGATTTCCTACTTCCACATCCTCCACCTTTTTCCTTCATCCTGTTGCAATTCCTCTCATGACCTGTCTATCAAGTCCTTCCAGCTGTTGCATCTACGCAGAGCACAGCCTGGGCTCAGGTGCTGCCTGAGTCATGGGTGGCAAATCCAGCAGTTTGGGGGTTGTCCCTTCCGCTCTGCACCCCTGGAAGCAGCTTGGTGGGTGTGCAGCCTAGCACTGCTTGATGGAGGAGGGGGATTTCCTGGGCGCTACCTCTGCCCTCCAGGCCTGGGTGGCCGAGGCCTACCCAGCTCGCCCTTTGGCCTGCATGGGCTGAACCGGCGCCGTGTCCCGGCCCTGTGGGCCTGCCTGTGTCTCACCCACCCGTGGTTTCCAAAGGGAACCCGCAAGGCTCCAGAGCTACGAGGATTGCTGGAGCAGAGCCCCGAGTCAGCGCGGTGAAAACTCCCCTTGCTTTCCCCACAGTAGGGCCACATTTTCTAATAAATTCAGTATAAAACCCCAAAATGCAGCAGGGGTTGAAAAACGACCCAACTGAAATAGTATAATTGGATTTGAAAGGGGAAGCCTGTTTCAAAAGTAAATTCCTGGGATGCTTGTTTTTAAAGTGGTAGCAGCAACCTCAAGAAAACAACAAAGCATCTACTAGAAAATAAAGGGCAACACAAGGTCTGACCTCAGGACTTACCCTAGTGTGACTGTTGCCCCGCAAAGATCTCACATCCTTGAGAGCAAAATCATCAAAAGACATTTCTGAGCGCATGTTGTCATACAGTGCAGTTCCCACTGAGGTAAAAAGGGCATGTGTAAACCTGGGCAGGAAGAGAGCTTTCAGCCAACTAAGGCAGACAGTATTTTTGGGGCAACTTTTAAAAATTATTTTTGAGGCGGTAGTAACTGTACCAAGTCCCAAGGCAGCTTACAGCAGGTTGGATGCAATTGCACCGCGCAGATGAAGGAGCAGGACTGTTTATAGGACAATTCTATATGCTGGCTTCAGCTGAGCCTGGGGAACTACTGTGCTCAACACACTGCAAAACAAAACCCAGAATAAATTATAAGTCTAAACAAATAAGAAGTATTACAAACAGTGTTCCATCTTCAGAGAAAGAGATTGCGACCGAGCCTGCCTTGCATTTAAATCAAAAAGCTTCCAGGAGGCTGTGCAGTTTTGTTCATAGAGAAATAGTGTGAGCCAAAATTAGAGACAAATTAAGAGATGGCAAAGTGCTGAGTGTCTCTATTACCCAAGCGATTTCTTTAGAGGGCCAAATTATTTCTAGCCTCTGGAGGGATTTGCTCTACTCTACAGTATCCATATTCTGCATGAGAAAGCCACAGTTAAAAGCTGCCTCGCTGAGGGATTCAGTGCATTCTTCTGCAGGAGTGACTTTTTTTGAAGTTGAAATAGTTACTCTTGTATCAGTTTATTTGCTTTCAAATCCTCAGATCACACGTTAACTGTAGAGCTTTTTTACTCCAAGAATGTACATAAAACACACGGAGAGGAAAAGATTTGTTGTTATTTGGCTGGATAAATGTAGAGAAAGACTGAGTTTTCCTCATGATATTAATTCTCCTAGAGCCGTAGCTTGCAAGTTAACTGTGACACAAACTGCAAATTCATAAAGGACATGCAAATGAAAGAATTGCTGCTTAACAATTTTCAGTCTGGACATCAAGATACCCTGTGTTGTATAATATTTACTGGCATCAAGAGACAGCAATGCAAATAAACCCCATAGATAGGTATATTGCAAATACATTAAAAAATCATAAAAAAGGAAAGGCTGGCTGATAAAATCTCTGGATGCCAGCAGTTCCAGTGTACGGTTTATGTTAAATTTTTTTTACTCCCTGTTTGCCTGAAAGCTTATCTTTGGTGACAAACACAATGTTTAAAGTCTGACTACTACTCAGAGAAACAAAGACGGGTGGAGAAGGACATGAGAACACTCATTTCTGTACATTGATGTCTTACAAATTGGGTAACATCGCTGAATGAAGCTTTACTCTTACATCTGAACAAGTGATGATCTGCAGCTGCTCAGGTTAGACTTTTTTGCCTAGAATAAGATAACATTTTAGATATATAGATAAGATTTATCATCAATTATACTTAAGCAAAGAGTTCTTACTAGATTACTTGCAATGACTAATGATGTGTGTTTGATATCCTTAACACCCTTTGGTCTGTATTTAGGCTGACGTATAAAGTGGGCTTTTTCTTTTAAGACCTGAGTGACATTTAAAATCAGGCATCTCAGCAAGCTCTTGTACTAAGGATTTCAATATTTACTTTCCATAAACAACCTCTTTAAAATTTTCTGTTTCTTTGCACTTCCCTGCAGGAAAAACAAATTGCTAATATCAAGCATTAAAGAAAATTTGCACAAGGGCAGGCAAAGCAAATCTCTGTTTTGTTCAAACAAGACACTCCCTTCCTGAATTTTTGACCTCCTTTCTTTGAAGACCCATAAGCTATTAAATTCGATGAACATCATCTTTCAAGTTTGAATGAAACAGAATTTCTCCCTTACCATTTCCAAGTACCTAACTTTGGCAGTAACGTAGAAATTTACACCAAATCATCTCAAAATTTATTCAAACACTTAGCTTCAACTACTGCATATTTGTGTTCAATGGATTTACTTGCGTATAAAGGTAAATGGGTCCCAAAGCACTTAAAGAACCAGAGGTCTGAGTTGCCACTAAATGTTCACAACAGTACTTCTTTCCTTCTTTGAAATAATTTCTATATGCCCTGGAACACTGGATATATCTGAGCACGCATTGTCCTCCATCATCAAACACTGAACTGCAAAATCATACTGCAGCGTGACTTTTCTATTTGCAGTCCCTTTGATAGGTTTGTTACAGGACACATTGTGAAATCACCAAGATACTTTACCAAGAGTGAAAAAAGGGTTTGAAAAGAGTTCTGCAGCCTAGTTAATTGGATCATTCATCATTGAAATCTGTCTTTAGAGCACAGTTAGTATTTGCTTCACAGCTGATCATTGGTTATTTTACAGGGATGAACACATTTATTAAAAAAATTATTGGTCTATAATTTTACAGAGTTCTGCATGCAACCAATTACGTAACTGGTACATTACTATTAATAAAAATCCCTTCCACAAATCAAGCAGCTTGAAAAAATATTTCAATCTAGCTTCTGCATTCTAACATTTCTAATGTTTGGGTGGGGTTTTTTTCCCCTGCATTTTTGCGACCTCTGTTTTTGATGGGGAAGGAACAGCAGGACTCTGGCCATCTAGAACACATTTCTGAAGCTGTGATAGCTAAACCCTTTAAAGAATAACCTAACTGGTCAAGGCACTCCTATAGCCAAGCAAGGACTTAGCACGCCAGCTTCATGGTGCATCTAGCCCCATCAGTTCAAGGGGCAAAGGACCAGAGGTCATTGCTGAACCTTAACCTCTCTCACAATGGCACGCAGAACTGCCTGGCCAATTTCCTCTGGGTTTTATTTAGCAGGCATGTGGCCAGCATGGGAAACAGTCTTTCCCACAGATGTTTAGTATAAAAGAAGCTATTTATCAGTTTGAGTTATACAGTCAGGCTGTGATCAGAATAGATCAGGTCTCTATCTAGCACAGCAGTTCCCATGTTCTCTGAAACAATGGGTTACAACAGCTAAATTAAAACTAATTTGTGCCTGAAGCCTCTTTTCTTGCATTATTCTGTTTCAGAGGACACTGATTTACACTCGTTTCTCGCCAGGATTGAAGCTGCCTGGGAGAATGGGAAGGGTCACAGGGCAAATGTTGGCACTGTCCAAGGTGACCAGCCCAGCGGACCTTGGGCAAACACCATGTTTTTCTGAGAGCCCAAGTCCTATCTCTGCTAACTGTTCCAGCAGAGACCTTTAATACAAGCTTTTTTTCTTCCCCAAAGGCCTTCTAATATGGTGGTCTCCTTCCTTTCCTTTAAAAAATAAACAACAAAACAGATACTGAGTCAGTCTATGTTCCTTCCCAAACAATTGGACTCTATCCTCTCACATATTTGCCATTTGTTAGAAGAAATACCACTGCCCGTGTTTCATGTGCAAAAAAATACCTCAGACATAAATCATTAGGTGCTTCTGGGACCACAAAGACTGTAGGTATCAATCCATGGTAAATTGTCAGATCGGACAAATTCTCCATCAGGCCTGTGAATGTCTCTGAATATTTGGCTTACCTTTCTCAGATGCGATAAGACAGATTGAATAGGTAAGTTTTTTGATGTCTATCTTTGCAGCACATTGGAAAACATTTGGATTCAACCTGTTCTCTCTTCAGTGATTTACACTTATCTCAGACAGACAATTTTCGTCCCTTGCCGTACCTGCACGAGGGCGGTGGTCTTCAACAACCCCACAAGAACTGAGCATCTTTGGAGACTTGAACCATTGCCTTGAGTATTCTTCTGCCCTTCACTCTAAAACCCTCGGAGAACAAGGAAGTTTCTCTTGTAAAGATTGCCTTGCCATCATGATAAATATAATCAAATTTACTGATTTACTGAACTGATTAAACTGAAAACATTTTGAAATAAACCTTCCAACACTTGCAATTAGGAAAAATATACATATATATGATCTTTCAGGGGCAGGCAGGGGGAAACTGACATGAGTTTCAGCAGCACATTCATTTCTGGGACTGTAACTGAGCCACCCTAAACCTGGGCATTTTCAGAGCCCAGGTTTTAAATCTAGTCCATGAAGAAGGGTTTGAGAAATTTATGGGTTTATCCTCATTTTCTTAAGTTCTAGAGCTTTCCAAAACCCTCCAGGCTTTGAATTAGAAAAAAAAGTACAAGTCTTTGGATGAGAGCTACAGAAAGCTCAGTCTCCTCCCCCAGTCAAACCAGCTCCATCCTTTTTCTTCCCCAGGACTCACTGACCCAGCCTGTGAGTGTGTTCCCCATGCTGAGGCCAGATGGTCCCAGGGCTGACAGAGGGATTTTGAGGCCCAGGAGAGCCACCGGCTGCTCCAGCCCTGGCTCTGCTGCTGCGTCAGCCCTGAAAACTGCTGGATGCAATGTTGCACTCCAATCTGAACCCCCAATCCCATGGAGACGGAACTTCAGAGCTTTCGCCAAGAAACCCCATTGAGTTTCAAATTAGCATAGTAGAAGAGAGATGCTTCAAAGGCTTATGCATTTAACCGCATTTGGGCAAAATTTCACGAGCAAAGCAGCTTTTTCCACAGAGACACACACGGGTCTCCCTTTCCAGAAGCCAAGTTGCTGCTACAAAGCATGACAATCTTGTCCTGTCCCAGTAGAACACTTGTAAGAATTCAGAGACATGGGAAAACACATCATGCCACAATTATCATGAGAACAGATGACTTTTTTTTCGGTAGAATTGTTCAAAAAACACATCAGTAACTGTAAAATAAAACTACAAGTATTCACCCTGAGGCAGGGCCTGGCCTAAGAAATTTCAGAGCACTGAAAAATAATTTACCCCAGCAGAAGCGGGATTTTACAAGGGAAATTGTTGGCCAAAAGCAACTGTTGGCAGCATTGCCCGCTCGGCTTATAAGACATAACGCGCCTACGCGGATCAGCCAGTTCTTGAAAGTTTACAAACCCCAAATGCTGTACTTCAGTCATGTAGCCAAAAGGAAAGTTTATGACTTCAAGGGATGTTAGCCATATTTTGAGTAATGTCTTTTCAGGAAAGGCTTACAAAAGATTAAGAAAAAAGAGAACTCAGCTGGCACAGTGGTACTAGAAGACACTTGGTAATACCTCCAGCTGCTCCGCTACCGCTCTTGTCTGCTCCCCAAGTTTCGACTGGCGTTACATCTTTCCCAGGCAGTGTGAGGCCCCTTTGGGTCAGGACCGTTACCACATGTTGTCTGTTCCCTCAGTTTCAGCACAGCTCTTCCAGCTACACCTCTAAAACAGTCATACAGGCTTCCACTGGGCTTCTGCCTCCCCCGAGCATGTGCGCACTGGCGTGATTGCCACGTCGCCTCACAAGGGCCTGTGGGGAATGAGGGAAGTGTGATCAGTGGTGCTGGCGGCTGGGGGGGCACAGGGCTGCCACTTCTATTTCAACCAAGCCTGGATACCAAAAATTTTGTGTTCAGTTGTCACGGAACAAAAACCCAGTGCCCCAAGTAATAATTGGTGCTGCAAGTCGTAACATTTCCGCTTCTTTGGCAGCTTTTTTAGTGGCCTATATTTCTCCTCTCTTATAGTAATGAGGAGTCGCTAAAACCCCAAATTTCTTGCACTGACCTATCTTAAAATGCACTTTTGAGCGGACCCAGTGTAGCAGGTTCCCCATCTGTAATCTCTACAGTCTGGACTCTTCTCCATTTGTGCATGCTGGAATAGTAGAAGACCTCTGTCTTTTGACAATAGCCCACGTACATGTTCACGTCTCCATCCTGCTTAAAAGAGTTATCATAGGGAAAAAAGTGAAATAATAAGGGTGGAAAAAGTCAATAAAAGGAGACAGGAAAAAGAAGAGGAATAAGATCATTTTTGACAGGTAGTAGAATGTAGTAAACGTAAAAATCTCCTCAGATCCTGAAAGTAAAGAGAATAATTTGACAAAGATATAGTGTGGTGGGCTGACCCTGGCTGGAGACCAGTTGCCCACCAAAGCCACTCTATCACTGCCCTCCTCAGCTGGGCAGGGGAGAGAAAATATAAGGACCGGCTCATAGGTTGAGAAAAGGACAGGGAGAGGTCACTCACCAATTACCATCATGGACAAAACAGACTCGAGCTGGGGAAGAAAATTCAATTAATTTTTTTACCAATCAAATCAGAGTAGTATAATGAGAGATAAAGTCAGATCTTAAAACACCTTCCTCCCACTCCTCCCTTCTTCCTGGGCTCAGCCCATTTCTCTACCTCCTTCCCCAGGCAGCACAAGGGGCATGGGGAATGGGTGTTGTGGTCAGTCCACCTCCTTCCTCCTCAGAGTAGGAATCCTCACACTTTACCTCTGCTCCAGTGTGAGGTCCCTCCCATGGGACACAGTCCTCCACCAACTTCTCCAACATGAGTCCTTCCCATGGGCTGCATGAACTGGGTCTATCCCACAGGGTGCAGTCCTTCAGGAGCAGTCTGCTCCAATGTGGGTCCCCCTGGGGTCACCAGTCCTGTCCGCAAACCTGCTCCAGCCTGGGCTCCTCTCCCCACAGGACCCCAGGTCCCACCAGGAGCCTGCTCCAGTGTGGGCTTCCCATGGGGTCACAGTCTCCTTTGGGCATCCTGCTACTCCAGCCTAGGGTCCTGCCTAGGCTGGACTCCCTGGGTCCTGGGTGACCCTCCACGGCTGCAGGACACAGCCGGCCTCACCATGGTCTGCACCATGGGCTGCTGGGGTATCTCTGTTCTGGCACCTGGAGCACCTCCTCCCCCTCCTTATCCAATGACCTGTATGTCTGCAGAGCTGTTCCTCTCACATATTCTCACTTTTCTCTCTGGCTGCATTTGCTGCTGTGCAGGTTTTTTTATCCCCTCTCAAACATGTTATCCCAGAGGCGCTCCCACCATTGCTGATGGGCTCAGCCTTGGCCAGTGGTGGGTCCATCTTGGAGCCGGCTGGCATTGGCTGTCAGACATGGGGGAAGCTTCCAGCATCTTCTCACAGAAGCCACCCCTGTAGCCCCTCTGCTACCCCAACCTTGCCTCGCAAACCCAATACATATAGCTATATATTGCAAGGGTAATATAGGATGCATTTTAGTATTTTTAAGCTAGCTCGTGTTTCACAGTATTCTTACAATAGACAGACGAGTATTCTAGCATTAAATACATTTTCCCCAATATGGTCTTTTATATTTTACACACAATTTGAAACATCTGGTAAATGACTTGTTTTCCTGAAGCACAGCAGAGAACATGCTTGGATGATCCACTGCTGTTTGTGAAATGTTTCTCTCTGTGGAACACTTCCCTTCTTCCATTTCCTCTCCATTTTTGCTATTTGCTTATTCGGAAAATAATAACACTAATCTGAAAGCACCATGCAGATTAGAGTATTGATTGTGCTGTAAGAATGAAACGGTAATGTACAACAGATGCCATGTTTTACTGCTGAAAGATCACAATGTTAATGAGATGGGGTTTATAGAAATAAGGATGGTTCTCTTGGGAGTGATGAATCGGGATGCCACACTACTGTAATATAGACCACTGTGCCATAGCTTATTTGGAATTTGTCGTTTATTTTAAGAGTGGTTATATTTTTGACAGGTAGCTTGGTATAGAGGTACACTCTGACTCTTATTATTGGCGAAATGTCATTGAATGCCATTTATCTTTTAATATATGCCCTAGTTATCTTACCCACTCACTTACTAGGTGATATATGAGATTTTTCACATTTCAGCTACAGTCAAACTTAGCCCCTAAAACTGGGTTGGCTTTTTGTTGCACTAAAACACATAGCCTGTTATAGTACCATATAGCCTTCTAATGGCTACTTTTTGAGGATGCCCCTGCCGGCCTTGCAATAATTGAGAAAGAACATAATCAAAAACAAGATCGGGTTTATGTTCTAGCTAGCTCAGATGACATATGTTAGGCAGACATTACAGGAACTGTTACCTTCTGCTCTTTGACTAGAAACACTGTAAGAGGTACCACAATAAACACATCTCTGCAATGAATTTATACATCTAGCAAAGTATTATGTTGAGTGATCATTCCACTTCCTAAACCTCTCAAGCCCCATACCTGTTTTTTTCTTTTTTTTAATAATTTAGTCCTGAAATTGGTTAAATTCTTAGCAATAGAATTATAGCAGTCAGCATGCTCAAATAAGTGGCATTCAAGTACAGCAGAATAATATTGATCTTATACAAGCCCATATTGCACTGAGACAAATTCACCTCTTCAGTCGTTTTAGTGCCATCTGCATGCCAGCATACCCATTTTTTTTATCTAGAAGAAGTTAAGAGTGAGGTAAGACAAAAGTATTAGCCACTGCAAGCCCAGTCTTGCAATCAGTGCTCTCTTGAGGTGAATAGTTTATAGCATATGAGTCTGGCGAGTGAATAACTTCAAAGTGTAGACTTCTGGACTGAAGATTATTTCTTTTCCTTGTATCTGTGTGAGATTATTTCCAGGATTATCTATCAGTGAATGCTTTTACTCCCTCAGTCCTTTAAAAAGATATTTTATTTATTATTTTGCAGGTGACACTCTTAGCTGGCTCAGGAACTAGACATGAAATGCTAAAGTACAAACCATTCCCCTAACAGAGATGGCTACAACATCAAAAGCAAAGCACTTTATCATATGATAATCATTTTAGGAAGTCTGGGATGGGGGAGAGCTTATAAGCAGACATGGCCTCTTAGGCAACTTATCTTTTAAAAACAAAAAACCAAAACATTAATTACCATGAAAGTCACCCAGGCTTGAGTAATGACCACAACTATTCTCACATTATATCACAAAATACAAACATATGTTCAGAAGTAAAGCTGGACATGAGAAGTGATGAAGTTATGGAAAGGTCCAAGGAAACCCTCCCTCTACAGACCACAAAAATTACACACACAAAAATACAATCACAGAGATGGAGTGTGTTTCCTCTAATAAAAAAAGAAAAAAATGCAATCTGTGAAAACTCATCAAAACATAATGAAAATAGTACTTCAGGCAATAGGCAATTGCTATGAATTTTATTTTGCAAATGATGTTATTCTTTCACTGAAGTCTGTAATATGCCTACCTTCTATGTGGAAATTTGAGAGTCCAGAGGAGTTTCAATTACTCCACATCGTTAGAGAAGTTTTGCAACAGTAAAGAAGTAATCTAACAACTCCAGGTCATTGATGGAGAAATGGGCAACGGGAGGAAAGGGAGTGAGAACATCCACAAAGACATCTGACCTCCAGAGTCCAGCTTCCCCCATCCCCTCTTTACACCAGTCGGCACACTGAAGTCAGAAGGAAACGAAGGTCAGCAATGAACAGAAACAAACAGAAGGAAGCGTAAAATAACAATTTCAAGCTGCATAAGAGATGTGAAGGGAGAATGCCATATTCTGTTTATTTCTCTTCAATAACCGTACATGACATTGTCTCTTGAATCTTGTGCCTCAGAGACTGCCCAAGCACTTTAGGGAAAAGCAGATTACAAATGAATCAACAGCCTTATTTTACATTAACTTGAACCAATACTGAGTTTCTTTGCTGTTATGACATTTTTCCTCTGCTAAGAGGTCCTTATTAGTATTCTTATTCCAGCAATTCAAGATAACAGTTTATTACTCCATTTGTGTTAGAAATAATATCTAGCAATGTGCAGTCATCTAAAACTTACAGAAAATGTAAAGATACAAATCAAGATTGTGTGGACTACAAAATAGATAGAAAACTAAATTGCTGGAATATTACACACACACAGAGAAAAACCCCACCTAAACAAAACACACCAAAAATACAAACCCAAAAGGACTTTGGTGAGGGGAGTAGAAACATTTAGAAATAAATCTATATGTCACAGTAATCCTCCAGACTGTGAACTGTAATTACACTAAAGCAAAATCAGAATTTATCTCCTTACTGAACACTACCAAGCCAACATCAACAAAACCTTCATTTAGTGCCAGTATGAGTAAACAGAGTTTTCCCTCATGGTGAGGGCACCTGACATGAAGCTGACCAGTCACAATTCCTTGAAGCCACTGGCATAAATAATACATCTACCTTCCTGTTATCTCATTTGCTGTATTTTGCTATGGAGAATCGTATTGGAAGACTCACTTTCCAAACCATAACTGGGTGAAAACAACTCTGTCTTCATGTCCCAAAGCATGCAAGCGCAAGAGATGATGAGTGAATTTTCTGTAGTGGCTGTAATATGAAAGCCTAAATGCATTTTTGGGAAGGAGTGAGGTCTCTAGGTGGCAGCTGTGTTCACTGACTAAAGCAAGATTTGGTCATTGGAAACCTACAGTGATAACTAGTGAGGAGAAAACCTCAGCCCATATGTTCTTTGCTGCTTAGCACACAGATGTGGAAACTCTGAAACAAATTTTCATTAAAATATCAGATAATGTGCTGAATGGATTCATAACACTTAACGAGCCCTGTCAGAGGAGTCACTGATGACTTCTGTCCAAAGAATCCAGAAAGGAAAATGGAATTTGCTGTATGAAACACAGGGTAAAACCAGAACTTCTGACATAATCAGTCAGTCGCTGCGGAAGCCGGAGCACATCTAAGAGGATGCTCAGAAATGACAGTCAAACAGGGAAGGGAAAACGTATGGAGCTTCACAATACCCAGGACTCGCAGAGGGAAGACATCATGGGCAGGTATGCAGAACCTTATTTGCCTCCTCAGGGACATCCGAGCAGGAGAGGGGATTTGGGCAAGGAATAAAAAGGTGCAAGGACTCCCTGCTACATGTGCATACAGGCCAGACACTCTGCCCCAAGAGGAAGAGGGCTGTGAAATAAGTACTCAATTACCTAAAATTAGAACCAGTGACATGGTTAACTTGTTATTCTGCAAGCAGCTGCCTTGGGGCATGCTTGATATTGAGAAGATTAATTTCTATTCATGTATTTTAGCCTACCAAGCTAAATTTTAATAAATAAATGTTGTGGCCCTGAAATTCCCTATGCTTTTACACAGATTGGAAAAATCAGTTTGTCATACTGAAGGGGTAGAAGATTATTTAAAACTGAATGCACTGGAAAACTGTGCAAGACCAAGTGATGAAGAAAATAGCTAGAATTTCATACAAGCACTGGTAAGGGGAGAATAATTATGTAGCTAAGCTTCCTGCATGCCCTTCACAAACCTTTGTAACTGGAAATACTGATGCTTTTTAAGGAAAAAAACACCATGGAGACTGCAAGTTGAAAGATTTTATGAGAACCACTAAAGGGTCTTTCTTTTCTTCACATCTGGCTTGGCCTATGTTGTATATTTCATGCTGTTTAACTAAATCCAAAAATGTGGGGACAGAATTGCTTAAAACCAAGCAAATTAATGAATAATGAAGTCCAGGAAGATAACTGATATATCTATAATATTACCTCAGAAGTTGCTTATTCATGTCTATATATCCTTAATTTATAGTATTTACTGGAAAAATATATCAGTGCTGGAAAATCAAAGCCTATCTAACCATACATGTGGTGCAATCCCCACTACTTGCCCACAGTCCTTCTGTGGGTTTGTCTATTTTTAGGCAACTCTGAACCAGAAAGACAACTGGGGTTAATCACTGAAGGAGCCATAGTATTTTGCATCAGGTTTTGGGATATGAATTTTAAAGCTTGGCTTTCATGTGTTGATGCAAAATCATGCTTTCTGCAGTTGTTTCCAGAAGGATCCATTTTACCATTCTTTTACCTCTTTGAAGGAAGTAGAATTAGGGAAGGGAAACTGAAGGCACTAAGGCCTATATCTGCTCTCAGACTTTCTACAATGTCATATTTCTCTCTCCTTTGCTTCTGAGGCCACACCTTTAGTGTCAGCAAAATGGGGCAATAGGGTCCAGTGTCATGGAGACACCAAGGTTTGACCTTTCTCTGTGGAAGGAGGCAGGGATTTGTGTATCTGAACTTGACCAGAGGTACCTACCTGTCACTAAGCCTGAGCAGCGTGACACCAGGAAGAGGAGACATAAATGAGGGGAGGCAGGAGTCTTGACAGTTTCAGTTACTACCCCTCCTCAGCTGCCTCCTTCTTCAAAATACTCATTTTTCTCCACTGAGCACACTGGGAGCTGCAGTTCTCCACGATGCACCTAAATACGTTGCCAAGAAGGCATTTGCAGTGTCTTCTTAACAGGCAGGACTATCCAGAGGGTGTTTGGCAAGCCTGTGTTTTCTAAGGAGTAGACCTTCCTCATTTTTTTTAACAGACCTTACAAGTGCCCTGGAGTCCTCATCACCACTTTAGGAAGCCTTCTCTTTCCAGAGTAATTAAACCCCTATATGTGACCTGTCAAATGTGATTTGCTCCTATTGCAATGGGCTTTGAGCTAAATTCCTGTTAGCCTCACAGCCTGGGGCAGCCACAATGAGTGCTCAGCACCAGCAAACCTTTTACCTTTGTTTTTTACAAAGCTTTAAATTGCTCCTCTGTGTTTGCACTGTGCTAAAGAGTGAGCATCCCATTTGTAGCCCAAGGCATCACAGTGCTACATGCAGTACTGTCATGGGAAGGGAATTCCAGTGTCCCAAAGACCTGTCCTTGCCGTTTGTTCTAAGGGCAATCAGTAAGCCAGCACTGCTCAGCCTAGAGTTGATGAACTGGAGCATTTTATTTTATGATGGTCATATAAGTTGTCAGTGTGCTCAGCACGCCGCTTAGAGCCATGGCGGGTATGTCACTAATGCAACATCTGAGTTGGCAGAGGGAACCTGAGACATGGCAATATTGTGTAACAAGCTCATGTGAACTTACTGTACATGCCATGTGGCAGATGACTGCAGTCATAAAGATGTTCCTGCAAGATGTCTGAGATGTGATGACCGCTAGCCATCTGGATAGTGCAAAATGCAGACAGAAAAAGTGAAATATATTCACTGTCAACAAGGCCTTTCTCCTCACAGAAAGTTCTGTTAGTAGGAAACTAAAATATCATCAACAAAAAAGGACAATAAAGCAGCACATCATGGCCTAGACTGTCCTGTGTGTAGGTAGAATTCCCCAAAAGTCTTTTCCACACTCCCCAAAGTCATTTAATTAGATACTCCCTTCAGTCCTTGTGTGTGTAAAGAAATGGAGCCTACTACTGGCTCCACATTTGGTTTAGTCCTTTTGTTCACAGGCCTCATATCCTGCTGTAGTGCTTTTGTGCAAACTTCTGTCCAACAGACATTTTTTAAACAGCATTAACAATTTTCTTCAGAAGAATCATCCTGTCCAACACTCCACTTCCCCTACTAAAAATAAAAAAAGATGGTATCTCTGCTCTCAATGCTTCTAAGTGGAGGTGTTTGCCTAGGAAATTGAGAGGCAGGTAACTGAAAGTTGCCTACATCTCCAAATTAGACCTTTCATCTGAAAAGCAGATGCTGGGTTTCATTAATTTGTGTTGTTACCTGAACACCTCTTCTGTATAGGAACAGAATCAGTAGATACCATCTGTGCCTCTTTCCCCCTTCCTGAAAGACGGTTTTTGCTCCTTGCCTTGCTCTCCACCCAGAAACAGCAGAAAGGTACTTGTTTCAGTGATTCCCCTAACCCAACGGCTTGATCTCCGTAAAGACGGACTCGGTTGCTGCATTTACTACTTCACTTAAACACTTTGCAGAAGATCAATACAAGAGCGGAATGAGAACGTCTCACAGGCCTGCAGCCGGGTCTCTCCGCTCCGCTGCTGAGGCCAGGAGCCCTCTCCCCACGGGGACGTGGCCTCCTGCCTCCTCAGCCACCCTCGCCCTGCTGCCACAAGCTGCCACACACGTCACCCGCGGCCAAGAGCCCTCCCACGTTTCTGCTCGGGCTCTGTTTTATGCTCACTGCTTTCTCCAGGGCCGCTCAAGTATGGGATAAAGTGTGCCTGCTGGCACTGGCAGAGGAGATTGACCCCGGCCTGGTTGATGTGGGTATCCAGGGGTGCGTACTGCCCATTTGGGTTCCCTCTGTGTCACCCACCCCGCTGTGTACCTGGCTGACAACGTCCCTACAATGCTCATAGCAAACCAGGCGGCCCAGGCTCTCCAGCCAGGGGAAGCCAAAGGGCAGCCATGAGGGCAGAGGGGAATTGCCCCACAGCAGACACCAAGGGAAAGCACAAGGTGCTCTTGAGCCTGACAGGTTCCTGTGTCCCAGCCCTCACCTTGGGTCAACAGGACTGCAAAGCACCTGGGGTTTCCGGGAAGGGGAGGAGGGGCAGGGGAGGCTGCTGAGGCGCCTCCAAGACACCAGCTCCAGGCAGCCATGGTGTCCAGCCCTCCCTGGATGACAGGCAAAGGGAGCTGTGCCCAGTGGAGTGCAGGAAAAGCAGCAGAACCCACTCTGAGTGCCCTGCCAACTCCGTCTCCGAGTCCCTGCGTCACCATATATTGCAAGTGGTGGAGGAGAAGAAGGGTTACAGAGTGCAGAGATACATAGTGAATATCTACCCTTTTAGGAATGGGAGAAAGTGGAGTGTATGAGGCTGAGGCGAAAAGAAGAATCAAAGCTTAATTATTCTTGGTGGCTGCAGGGACTAACATTATCTCATCAAATTTGAAGTGAAATTCATTCTTAATTTCAACAGGGAGTTTGAATTTTGCTTCAAAACAGATGTGACATTATCTCACCCTATAAATTAATTCACTCTCTCCCTTTATTTTAACACTACTAAGAAGAGTGCACATTTCATGGATGGGGGGGAAAAAAAAGAAAAAAAGAAAAAAAGAAAAAAAAAGCAAGCTTTTCGATGCAGAAAGATAATGGAGGGGAAGAGAAGACCATACAGCCCAGATATTTTAGCTACTTATGTACAATATGCAGAGACAGGATTTTATACTCTGCTGTTGTGACTGAATAACACAGGGACATTTGTTAATGTAGAGCCCATCACAGCATTTGAAAGACCTACGCAGCCCTTGGCAAATAAAAAAAAGTCATCTCTGATTTTAAACTAAATGGCACAATAAAAATAAAATGTTTGCTTATTTGTGTGTCCACTGAGATGAAAACAAGTTATAGATTAGTATAAACAATAAGGGATAAATTGTCTTTATTCCAGCCATTACAAAAGGCTACTCAGTATTTCTTTTAGCACCTGCCAACAGATTTTCAGAATTCCTTTCTAACATTTGCAACACATACACCATTGCACAATATTTACATTTCAAAGTAAAAAGGAAAGCTTCCTGCTCTCAAAAATAGTTGGTTTTGATAAAGCCACTTAAAATAATACTCTACCTCTCAATCTTAAACTCACTGACAGCATCATTTCACCACTTATTGCACATAAAAGAACATGCAGGCTATAAAGATAAGTGCCCAAAAGGCAGGAAATTTAGTAATTAAAGACTGTATCACAATACGTCTTAACCTCCATCACTCACAGCAAACATTGGCTTGTAATTAGCTGTATTATTGTAGAACTGTAGTACAAAGCATTTTACAGGCAGAGGAAGAGAAAGCCACTGCCCCACATTCAACCAGCTGCAGCTAATTCAAGGGCTGCAGCCAACATGTCCCACTCAGTCTGTTCTTCCAATGCGTAATTCTGGCATCTGCCACCTGGGTCACATTAAACTGGTCAGCATGGACCCAGGAGGGAAGGTGTAGGCAACCTCCTGGCCTGGGATGCCTGATCCTCCCTCGTGCGCACAGCTTCTCTGGCACACTGCTGGCTGGGGAGGTGGACACAGTCATCTCTCACAGTGGAATTACCTTGGGAACAGCCCTTTAGTTTGTAAAAGAGGAGAAAAAAAGGCTCGGAGCCATACTTAGTGCAGAGAGAACATCAGGGCTAAGAAGTGCTCCTGCGGCAACCACTCCTCTCACCCCTGTGTCTCTTGTCAGAACCGCCTGCATGAAGATTTTGCAAGTCAAAAGCCCCATGGAGTCTGCGGTCTTGCTCAGCTGGGATAGCAGAATTAAATACTAGTGAACTATTAAAGCTAATCAATGGGCCAAATTCTGACCCCTTCTGCCGTTGTTTCCCTTCCTTCACACTGGATCCTCTTCTTCCCTTTCCCAAGAATTTCCTGCCCTCAGGGGACATGACACAAAGGTGCTCCTCGTTCCTGGCATGGAGGAAGCCCACCCAAACACCCGCTGGGTCCCGCACAGCTCTTGGAGCGAGAGCTGCTTGGTCACCTACCTCCATTTACCTGTGATGGAGGAAAACAGTATAGCTCTGTGTTTTCCCAGTCTTTTCCCTGTGGCTGTGCCATTCTTGTTCTGCATACAATTTGGACAGATTAGGGAACCTGAAATATTTCAAACAACTTTATACGTACTTCCAGTCATAATTGTGATGTTAATCATCCTGGGTCTAAACGTCCTGCTGTGACATTGCTAAGAGGAATGGACTGATTTTACTCTGCTCATAAAGGGAATCACATTGACCTCACGTGACCTCCGTAGGGCTGGACTCCTTAATCGAGACACTGAAGCTTGCATTTATCACTACTACGTAGTACTAGCAAATGCATTCATTCCCCCGTCTCTCTTTATCTGCCAATATGCTATAAGAGCAAAGTGTTTTGGAAAATCACTTCATCAGGAAGGAATCAAATGCCGTTGAAAAATTTTCCTTAGAGTAATCCCATAATCTGGCAGTTCTCTGAAGAAGTCGTGCATCTGTAACATGCAGACATCTTATTGCTAGGGAACAAAGCTTGCCTGTGGTGACTATTTGATGTTAAATTTAAGCTCAGACAAGACTGCTGCAACTGTTGCTTCTGCATGACACTGCCTACACATTTGGATTTCAAAGGATTGTAATATTATATTGTTTAAAAATAGCATTTATTGTTTCCGAGAATAATCCTGCCATCCTCAGACTTTAAAGTGCGGCTGACTGTGCTTCGCCTTCTGATAGTTTGTCAGCTTTTCCATCACAACCCCTGCTGAGAAGCATATGGGGTGGGATTTACTATCTTCAGCGAGCTGAAATAGCATGTGAGGTGAAATTTTTACTCTTCTGGGTGTTGGATGCTTGTTTGTGTAAAGTTATGTCCGTGAAGATGTTTTTGGTGGAGGCATCAGCAAACCTCTTATGTTACCCTGTTTCTGAAATATTTTGAAATCTCCCCCAGGTTTCTGATGACCCAAATGCTTAAAGGTAGTGGATAACTAGCATGGGCACGGGGATATGTAAGAGATGTGTGGCACCCAACCTCCTTGTAGTGCCCCACCACATTGTAGTTTGAAATGTGTGCGAAAAGCAGAAGCACTGGCCTTCTGACCTCCTGCACCTTTGAGCAGCAAGGAGAGGCAGTAGAGAGAACAGAGTTACCGCCTCCCTTTTCCTCCCACCCAACATGAAAACCAAGGGGGAGGGGGAGACTATTTCCTAACGCACTCAAGACAGGGAAAGCTATTTAGTGCTTGTCTGTATGTAACTGGATTTGCCAAGATGGCTTTAACCAGTGGAGCTATTTCTGTACATGTGAAAGTGCAAACCTAATTTAGATTGGCGAATTAAATTTCCTTGTTTGTATAGCTTAGATCAGTCCTCAGAATAGAATAAAGGACTTAGGCCAGTATAAACGCATCTTCATTAGGACTTCTTGCTGTTAGAGCTATAACAAATTGGGTTGTGTTTTTCTTTTCCATATTCTTCAGTGACATTACTATGCCAGCAATGCTTTTAAGAGCAAGCCTTACTTAGGTAGGTCTTGCGTGAATCTGTCAAACAGGCCCTAGCAAAAGCAAACAAGCTCTCACTACTCAGATGCGTAGGCAGACCTGAAGCAAGAAGAGAACTGGCTGGCTACATTATACATCAGGCTCCCCTGAAGGATAACATGAAGTAGATTTAGGCCACTTGACATTCAGGATGTCAGACACTCAGAAAAACCCGTGGCCATGTGAATTGTGGTGAAAAGCAGCTAAGTGGTGTGCCTGTCAGTTGAAAATTCTCCTCTAGAGTTGCAAAAATGTATGTGCCAAACACTTATTGTTCAGTAGTTCAGATCTTGAATAGCAAATAAATTGCATTCATTGAAGCACTTTCCTGGCCTCCGACTGAAATCAAATGCAAATTGTAGGATTGGTTTTCCTGGCACTGAAAAAAATCTACCATCTTTTTGTTTTCCACTACATAGCTCCCAGCACCGCTCCACAACAGGCCAGGTCTTCATGGGTGCACAGCTGGGGCTGTCTGGATAACAGCAGGTCAAACCTCACTCTTCAACCCCGTTCTGTCAAAGGACCCTCCATCGTCAATGACATTAAGAAGAAAAGTGATTGTCCCCTAGAACTGACAGCTGAAGACACCTGACAATAAGTACAGTAACTTCATGAAACTGTATTTTTTGTTCTGCGGCACAGTGCTCCTCTTCAGGCTGAGTCACTAAACCAAATCTCTGCTGGAGACAATAAGACAGATTTTGTCCCCTCCTGATTTAACAAGGCCCTTTGTAGTGTTGCCGCCGCAAAGCTGTTTGAGCTGAATGACTGGGACCTGCTATCTCTATTTTTGGAAGTTATGCTCTATTCATTCTTACAGGCAGCTTTGTTGCTGCACGTTAGGTAGTCTGCAAACAGTCATCAGATCAACCATTTCCAATGGGAAGCCCTCTCCTGGTATGTTTAGGGAACGTAGTGTGCAAACCTTGGCTTTATTTTTTGTTCTTTGAGCAAATAATGTGCGTGCTACCAGCAAGAACAGGCATCTCGAGAGAAACCAGTGACGTGTAGAATCAATGATGCCAAACATGCAAGCTGTTTCGGTAGCTCTGGGCTCAGATCAGGTGCACCCTGCTCGCGGGCCGTGCACAATTATGCTTTGCCCCATACTGGAGTGGGTTTTGATCAGTCTGCCGGTCAGCAGCAGCCCAAGGAAAATGCCAGTACTGGCAGCTGGGGAAAGGAAGCCTGGCTAGAGGCTGCTTTGCAAACCCCCAAAGCACCCCTGGCACTAAGATGATGTCACTAGCTTACTTTGAACTAGTTGATATTGCCAATAGCTTCATCTTCAAGTCTTCACATGACCCTCTCAATACTAGAACATGAAATTCCCATACTGCTGTAAGCAACCCAGAGACTGTTTCAAGCACTCACATACCTGTCAAATTCCCAACAAATATTCTGTCAGTGTCATCCATGAACTTTCATCCAGAAACTCTTTAGAGTCCAGCTGCAAAGGCCCCCTCCTACCCTGCCAGCACAGGGAGTGTCTTCAGGAGGATGTAGTCAGGATCTGCCTCCTCCTCTGCGCCACACCCCAAAGGCAGGAGCTCTCTCATTTATTCCTTGCAGTTAAAGCTGCCATGCAGTGCCAAGAACATCTGTGGTACAGGCTTAAGTAATATCAATCTACTGATTTTTAAAGTCAGACCAACAGGAATCTAATTTAAAACCTGGGTTAAAGCTGTAAGTATATGGCACAGCGTCACCAAAGCCGGTGTCCTTACTTGGTAACATCCATTACTGCAGACTGAGCTTTGGAAACAGGCTTATACAAATTTTTGTCCCGATGCAAATGGAAGCTCTGAATTGCCTGGCTTTTGCTAGCTTATATCAGATTCAAAATTGGTTTATGCAGGATTTTTACATATAGATTCTTTAATGCCTCTAACCTTCTTGTCTGCCAGGCAGCTGCTTAGTGTCCCCTTGGATCCACTCCAGCTGGAGCTGAATTCATATGTCACTCTGGGGGCTCTCCTTTTTGACATCAGCTATGATTCCTTTAAAAGTGCAAATATGTAAAACTATACATTAAAAGAAGGAAGAGGAAACGTGCAGAGTTTTTTTAATCCTTTTTTTTTTTTTTTGTAATTCATCAAAGGCAGCTGAGTCCCTCTAGTGCTTCCGTGTTGTGCTCTGCACTTGTTCCAGCAGGAGGATAATGAGGAATGGAAAACATCAGTTTTCATTACTTTAGCCTATCCTCAAATGTGTGTATTGGTTCACTGGGAGAGAAAAAGGAGATGGACATTACATTGCCTTTAATTCACTTCTAAATCTGCTCAGGCCTGAATGTGAAATCTGATTTACGACAGACGTTTCAGAAGTTTTCACAATTAGCAATTCCACAGAAGTCCTTACCTTTCCCTTTCCCTTTCCCTTTCCCTTTCCCTTTCCCTTTCCCTTTCCCTCTCCCTTTCCCTTTCCCTTTCCCTTTCCCTTTCCTCCTGTACATCCCACAGTTTTATGAAAAATTTCTGATCAAAGTTTGGTCTCTGGGGTTAACTGAACATGTAATCATGGTTCAGAGTACACAAAAGGTTAGCTTTTCTTTTGTGTCCCTCAGGTTTCACCAGTGCTGTCCTAAATCCTCATGGGTGTAGTCATGCGTCTAAGTGCCCTGTTGCATCAGAGCTGTACCCACAAGACAGCTTTCTCTCATTAAAGTAGCTACCAACAAAGGCAGTTCTGTGACTCAGTTTAGAGAGCACTTCACGGTTTTGCTGCCTAAATTACTTACTGAAAGCTCTTGGTAGGTGCAAGGGGATCATATGTGTGAGAAACACCAGAAGTACAGACTTCAGTAGGATGCGGTCAGTACCTAGGCAACTGTGAAGCCATTTCTAATACAAGCGATGCCCTGGCGATGTCAGCGTCAGCTGCTGCCCATCCGCCAGAAGTTGTAGAACCACCCAGTTTGTGTGCTTAGCAGTGCCTACTTAGCGGTGCCTTCGGCATCTTTGAGCATCCCTCTTTCTTGATATCGCAGCATCCTTTTTTTTTTTTTCAGTCTGGCTGCCAGAAAATTGAAGTAAACAGAATAAGAAAACCAGAATTGAATTGTTTTAAAGCTTCATATTTTTTGATGGCATTTGTTTTCAATCAGACAAAAAATTAGAAAAGTTACTCCATTAACATGTGTTGCTTGACAGAATTTTTTTTTAATCCAAATAATTGAATTTCAGTTGTTTTCTTATCCCTAATTTCATCTCCAGTTTTGTACATGAAAATCTTACAAACTGGCAGTATATATTTAATTTGTTTGGGAGAAGACAGGCATATTGTCTCAGCTATACTGAAAAATATATTGCTGCACAATTAAAATGGCCACTGCTTTCAGCTTCCCTGATCGTAATCTCTACCATATGACTTGCCTTTTTCCATAGCTCCAGTTGTTCCCACTATACTGGAACAACCAGCTGCTTTTTGTGCTTGTAGGAACATATATTATAGTTGACTGCAACTAATATTGGAGAAAATATTAATTTTCAAATGGCATATCTGGGAAGAATCCTGAGCTGGTAGAAACTCGAATTAGTTTTGTGGCATTCTCACACCAAAGTACAGTATACTAAGGATGACAGATTTTGCACTGATTCAACTTAGATCTGGGATACTTAAATGTAAACATTGTCCAGGCATCTGGGATCTCATTACCTTATGGTCATAAGCTGCAGTATGACAAAGGACAATGAAGGTACCAATCAAGCACGGGTAGCCAGCTTACAGGCAAAGGTACCGTACGAAACTGCCCTTCTATTGCCCAACAATAAATCTCTTTTGCACAAGACCCTCTTACACTGTCGGGGACTGTAAAATAGATCTGCGAGTCCAAACAATGCTACTTTCATCTCCAGCAATAATCAGTCTGCCCCAGGCGCCCGGAGCACACGCTTTTATTAAAACACTGCGTTTATAGCACCACTTCTTGGTACCCTGATTAACTGTGTTTTGACTTCCCTCCTGGCAATCTGGGTTGTTTTGCCTTTTGAGGGGAATATCAAGTACGAATGCATGTTTCTAGGGAAGTGTTGAGGTTTGGTGCTGCCATGGGAGATCTATCAAGCGGCACCACTGGGAGAGGTGGCAATCTCCTGGTCTGTTCTTTTTCTGCCTCCACATGTTATAACAGTGCACTCTGTTTATGAAAAATGGGGCTAAATGCAAATGTTTATGCAAAATGAGGGGTATTACTGAATTCTTACTTACACTCCTGTCGTAGCCTAGACATGTCCTAGGGATTTGCCTGTTTTTGGGGTGTGTGGGGGTGGGCGATTGGTTTGCTACGCTTGGGTGACCTTTGCTAAGGAAAACTTTTCACCTAATTATACCCTCTCTGCCTCGAGGACTAAGCAGTCATGACCATATCACAGAGGATTTGATCTTTGCTCCAGACGGTGGTTGGTAGGCATGTTTGCAATTGCATGGGATGAAAAGCTTTCCCAGGTGTATGAGGCCCAGAGTAACGTTGGGGTGTTGAAGGAAAGCTGTGCAGTCCATTTCAGTGCCAGCTGATGAGCACACGCCAGACATCACGAAGGGAGTGTTTGCTGAGGGGTCTGGGTTATTCTTCCGAAGCCACCTTTCTGGATGTCCTTAGGGTTTTTTTCTTCTCCACTCCCTAACCTAGCCAGTGGGATAAAGCGTTTTGTGTAAAACTTTTCCCCCACCTTGACCTATTTGTCTTACGACATCCAACAAATCCCATTACTTTGCATCCATTTGCCCACTCGCAATGTGAGGGTTGTAAAAGCAAAGGTCTCGCTCGTTTTTCCGTACAAGGTGTGCCAGGCTTCTCCTGAAACATATAGTGTGCTTGGAGACGCTGATTTGAATGAAAGCTGCTGTGAAATTACCAACGAAGGAATCCAGTTGCCACATTATAAGCCATGTGGAGCTGCATTTCCGAAGGTGAAATGCCAGCTTGGCTAGTACCTGGCAAATCGATGTTGTTCATATGTGTAACTCCGGGGACTTTGAGCCCTAAGCCAATGTCCTGACATTGCAGCTCCGAATATACTCAGGCAACTGATGGCTCCGAAATGCAGGTATCAGCTGCTGAAGTATGTAGCAGCTCTAGACAATTCCACAGTTTTTCCACACTGCATGTATACAATAATTTATTTACTCTGAAATCTCACACAGAACCAACTTAGAGCAACCAACATTTCTCTGCTCGGAAACCACATGCATTACAATCAGTGGCAAAAGAGTTACTGGGGCAACACCAGCAGCTCCTGTTGCTACATCACCAGTTGGACTGAAGAGAGGGGAATGCAGCAGCTTAAGAACTCTACCACATAACGTGTTTTTCTTCCTATTTACTTGTAGCAGAGTCTCAAGCAGTAAATCATATTGTTTCTGATTTTAACAGTGCCACAGGAAATCAGCTCCTCCAAATTTTCTAGTAGCACCATTTACAGTGCTTACCCAGCACAGATACCACAATTGTACATCTCATCAGCTGGGAAGGTAGTTCTCCAGCATAACTGTTTTAGTGTTTGAAGTCCAGGTTATTTTCTAACTTTGATTGTGAAGTTTGAAGATTGGAGACTGAGCCATCAGACTGCCCTTCTGTCCCAGTGCCAGGCTCTTTAAGGCCACTGAAAGGCTGGAAAGAGTTTTTCCTCTGTCTCATGATGCCTGAAAAGGCAAAGAACTATTCGCTACGTTGCTTTCATTTGCCCCGTTCTGCTAACAGAGGGATTTGAGCCTTACCAAGCACTGGAAGACCGCAGTCTTGAAAGCAATGAAGCCAAGGGTGATTAAGGAAGATGCCTTTCATTCATTTGGACACCTGCCTCTCCCCACACCTCTGAAAATACAGGTTTCATCTACCAAGCCCACGCTACTTAGCTAAACCCATTTACCTTATGACACCAAAATGTTAATAGAAAGGCTATAGTGCCTGGCTTCTCTGAACCCAAGAGGCAGATGGATAAACTTGGCTCCAGACTGGGGTGAGGTTGTCCTCAGCTGAAATGCTGGGCTCTGGAGAACCTCCCACCCAAGCCGTCAGGCTGGACTGCTGAGACAACTTCGTTGCAAACGCCAATCGGCATCTGAAGCCCAGGTGGGCTCCAGTGGAACCAGCCGCCCTGGCCCCGTGGGGGTAGCGCCCGTGCTGGCAGAGAGCACCAGCTCTACACTCACCCCAGCACAAGCTCCAGTGCCACTTCTGCTCCGGAAGCTGTGCCTGTGAGTCGGTAACGAAAGGTTCCGATCCCTGCTCACAGTAACGGACGCGCACACCGAAAGCCCTTAACTCTCCAGCCCTTTGTAATAAAAGCTATACATTGCCAGAGTCTGGGTGGAGGGGATGTGTTTAATTGTGATCTTGATTGGTGCACAGCTAAACGGTGCTCCACTGTTTCTTGCTTGTTTTCCCTTGCTGGGGCACCCAGGGCAGCAGACTTCCTTGTAACTGAAGGTAAGCGTTTTGGGAGGGAGCAATTCTTTGATTGCATTCCTTAATTAATACATTATTTGGAGCATGTTCTCTATAACCCAGCCTTGTTAAAAATAGGATATAGTTTCATGAACCATATGGCTGTGTATCAGATGCAACTGCTGAGAATGCATGATCTAGTCCAAGAAGAACACGTAGTGACTAAACTCTGACTTGGAAATTCTTGACCAAGCGCAGCCTTGGTCAGCTGCGCTACAAATACAGGTAACGAGCTGACCTTCTGCTGCTGTGTTTATGCTCCAAAGAAATGAATGCCTCCATAGCAGATGGGCTGCCATTGTATCATAACCTTTTATGAGTTCATCACTCATTTTATTATGCAGTCATTTGCAAGAGTGTAAAAAAGAAGTTGTTGTTATTGCCATTTTTTACTGTAAAATACCAAACGTTGGATTTTTCTCACCCCCTCTGATGCATCACTTTTAGGTGTAGTTTAAGTACAGGGCTGACTGATTATTACTTTAAGTAATACAGGCCGAAGCGTTTTGGAAATGCAGAGCACTTCCGCACCATTCGTTAAAAAAGGGGAGATTTGCTGCATTTGTTTGGATCCACATTCCCTTCAGCATGAAAGGCAGAGTCTGTGAAACACCTTTTTTCTCTCCCAAGAGCCTCCTCAGGCGCTACTGCAAGAAGTGGGAGTGTGTCAGTACCTTGGTCTTGCTCTAATTGACACGGGTAGGTCTGGGAGAATCTGTTTCTGCTGCAAGGCTCTCTTTGCTTTGCCCTGAATATATCATCGGGGTTGATGGGGTTAAATTTGAGCGTTCGCCATCACCCCGAAGCCACGGGACCTCACCAGTTCTGTAGATATGGCAAGGTCTTGCAGTTTCAGGAGCATAGCTCCTTGGTTGGGCTCTTAAACAGAGAGCACTTGGGGCTACACCAATCGACAGCTACGTGTTGGGGTGGGATGTGAAGTCTACAGGGAGTTAAGAACAACAGCAGAAAAATGAAAATAAAAATGCTTTTTTTTTCTTGAAAATGTATATTATTCCTAATTTTAACCTGCAGTAATATATACATGTGTATATGTACATATAGATACAAGTGTTGAAAGTATTAATTGTTGCATTTATAAATACTTTTAAGTATTTATAAAACCAGACAGTGATTGGCTCCCTCCTAAATAATGCTGGAGTGAAACGTTCCCCAGTATTTTTGCACGTCAAAGTAATGTTCAATGAAGTGTGACGTGATGAGAATTTTTCTATGTGCTTTAGAGGGGCCAGGATTTTATGCGTGGAATAAAGCGGGAACTATTTCTGCAAGACAGAGTCCAAACATTGGCAAAGGAAGTTTTAATAGATTTTTACATGACACAAAGCCAAAAGTATTCATAAATGACTGATGTCTCAAATTCCATGGCAAAAATCCCACCGAGCTCAACCGAAGATTTTCCCTTGACTGCAGTGGTCATGAGATCAGAAATGAGGGAGCAAAAAAATCAGTTTCTTGATGCTTAGTATGTATTTTAGCATTATTAAACGTGTTACCGACAGCGTTAGAACAGCTCATTCATACAGTACTTCTAATTAGAAAAGCATGATCAGGAGGCCCTCCAGAAATTTGTGCGGGAAACCTCTGACTGCCAATTAATGGTTTTGAATTGTGACTGCTGCTTTACCAGTAGGGTAAGGTTAACAGGAGCAGGTAAAACTGCTACTTCTGTACATATTTTGTTGGTTATAAACACCACTGACAGCAATACCCCCTCTGTAAGCAGTTATTAAAACCAGGGGCATCAGTCTAGTTGCGCTCCATTTTTTTTTAAAAAGATGAAACAACAGGGCTGAGCGCCCTTGTTAGTGGTTAAGTAATGAAATACAAAATTACCCCTTTTAACGCGGTATATGACATTATGGGCAGAGTTTTCCAAACCCCTTCACTAACACAGCCAATTAGTAGCCTAAGCTACCAGTCATTTTGAAAGATGTGGTTTAGCTTTTTTTGTAACTGCCTTAAGATTCCAAGCTCTTTCCACTCGATGGACCAGTTTTACTCCAGTGAAATAAAGACGCTCCATTTCCAAAATTTATAGGGTTCATTTATTACCTCTAGTAACATATTATACTGTATAAATACTCTATCCTTGTTATATGTCCTTTTAAAAAAGCGATAACTTAGAAGATCACATTAGACAAGAAGTATAAAAATAAATACGCTCATTATATGCATTTATTACAAATTATAACCCTTCCCAGAAGGGAAAGAAATATAAAATACTTATAAAGTATATAAAATCTATAGCAATATATTTTACTATATACATATGGAAAGCCATATTCTCTCATTGTCTATGGACTGGCACAAACTTCAATTATGTGAATGTTGGCGTATTGCTGTGGATGGACCTGCTATCCTTCAGCTTTGTCTTCCCGCCTTATCAGTGATTTGTGCACTACAAACCCATCAGAGGCCACACAAGGAGAGGTTCCCATTCATAGTGGGATTTGACGCTTTTTTTCTTTGTAACCCAAATTCAAATAATTTCCATTGGCTGGGGTAAGGTAATAGACTCAAACGTGAAAGCAGGACTCAAATGTCCACAGATGCCATCAGTCTGGTTGACAGGATGGTGGGACCAAGCCAGAATGAGAAAAGCCAGTGGAAGGCATACAGAAGGCACAAAGAGCAACTACTCGGAGAGGTTACCTGCTCCAAGAACATTTCCACTTTTCTTAGCCTCTGGATTGCATATGTCACCACAACAGCATCGGAGTGGATGAGCAAAACGGACAGGCACACTGGGATTACATAAAGACACTTTAAAAAACCTGACATTCTAGCTATTTGTGGAGTTGACTGACCGTTCCTGGTATTTCTTACTCTTTACAGGTAGAGAATATGGCTTTATTTTTATATAAAACTATTCTCTGAAACAATAGCAGCCATGAATGACATAGTTAAAGCTCCTTTTCCAATCCTGTTTTTTTGCCCTTCGTGAGGTAGGTAAGCCCTGACCAATTATTCTGAGCTATCTTTCCCACTCCCCTTCCTACGCACGGGGACTTGATCAGTACCACAATATAAAGCCAAAAGAAGGGAGAAATAACCAAACCCCAAAGGGTTTCCTTAAACGTGTTTTGGCCACTGCTTGTGTTAATTTGTAACAGACTTTAAAAAAGGCAGTTATAATGCCCTCAGGCCTGATCTGCTGAAGACGAGCGAGTGACATGGGTCTGCTATCCTATCGAATTTTCAGTTGGCAGGGTATTTTTAGGACGCAATGCCAATGAAAGCTATTTGCACTGTCCCACCTCAACGGGTCCTCACCATGAATTTTGTATGCAAAAACACACGTGCTGCCTCTAGCCCTCTTTTTTTTTCAGTGCATTGTTCTGAAGGAAAATAATAAAATAATAATAAAAAACATTTAGCTTTCCCAACTTATAGTATTTAACTGCAGTCCATAACATTGCAGAGGTCTATTAGGTGCTTCGGTTTCTTGGAAGGCTCACAGCTTTCTTGTGGCAGCACGCTGCCATCGTAAGAGAGACATTTCAACAATCTCTTCTTGAAACCTTTCCCGCACGTCTTAGAGCAGGGTGACCAG
>NW_010236214.1:0-13735 GCF_000690775.1 Eurypyga helias
TCCAGACCCTTCACCAGTTTTGTGAGGAGGAGGAGGAGGTTTAGATTAGATATCAGGAAGAAATTCTTCACAGAGAGGGTGGTGAGGCACTGGGACAGGTTGCCCAGAGAAGCTGTGGATGCCCCATCCCTGGAAGTGTGCAAGGCCAGGTTGGATGAGGCTTGGAGCAACCTGGTCTAGTGGAAGGTGTCCCTGCCCATGGCAGGGGGGTTGGAACTGGATGGTCTTTAAGGTCCCTTCCAACCCAAACCAGTCTGTGATTCTATGAAGGTCCTGTCAAGCAAGGGAGCCCCGGGAAGGTGGGCATTTGTTGGTGCTGACTCTGCCCTGTGCTGAGGGTAGGTGCAAAGCCTGGCTCAGTTGCCTTTTTCATGGAGTGCTGGACTGCGATCCCAGTAAAAATTCCACTGGCTGGGAACTGGAAGATGTGAGAGCCAGTGAGACCTCAAAGCTACCCTGTTTGTTTGCCTGGAAGTCCTCACTGAGCTGCTGCCAAAATGATTTAATAAGAATGTTATTTCTGGTGGTAGTGACGGTTTTCACTCTCAGTATTTGAGGAGGCAAGCAGTATGATCCGCAACAGACACATTGCAGCTCGGGCACGCGCCATACCTGCAGGCAGACTTCCTCTTTTCCTTTCCCTCTAGAACTCCCCTGCTCTCACGCAGGCTGCCTGAGGAAGGGCTTTACCTGGGGCCACTGCTGGGAAGCTGGGGGGAAGAAGGAGAGGAGGGAGAAGAATTTTGCTGGCAAACGGTATTCCACCTTAGATTTCTGAAGAACTTGGAAAGCTTCTAAATCCTCCTCCCTTCCCCCACCCCACCCTACATCACCACAGTAGTTTATCTAAATTGCAGCAGGAAAATTATGGGGTCTAAGTAAAAATGATACCCCAAAATGCCTTCTTGTAGGAGCAGTGCAAGGGCAATCATAATTCAGAATTACGGGAACAAGCCTAGTACACTGTTGTAGTTTATTATTTAACAGCAGCAAATTGTCAATACTTTTTACTGAGCCTGAGGGCTGGTTTGTAACTCATTCTCATGCTTCATGGTGCTTTCTACTCAACACGAACACAGGCTGCAGAGTTAGCTCCCAGATACATCAGAACATGATCTGATGATGTTGGCAAAAAGGTTTCAGGAACTCTTCCCTTTTGGGGCTGCAACTGTTTGTACCCAACTACTCCCATTCCTTCAGGGGCTTCAGCACTTCCATTGCCAACATCATACTCATTTATGGCAAAGTTGTGTATTACTATAGATTATTTAAGCTTCTGTGATGATTAGAGATAGGGGAAAGGCATTTCACTTAGCTGCAGACCATACAGAATGCCTTTGTTCATGGGCTAACCCTAAATTGCTGGAGGAGCTGCAGCACCTCAGCGGAGAGCTTGTAAGAAATCAGCCAGACGTGTTTAAACAGCAATTTGGAATCACCAAATACTAACCAAATATATCTTGCTGTTGTTATAGTATAAATATAATTATTGCTATTATTAGCAGTAGCAATAGTTACAATTACTGGTTATTATTAGTCATCATTTTTACTGTGGTACCACTTAGGAATTCCCTTATTAGACCAGCGTGCCACTGCAATATGCACTGTAACACTGTTACCATGACAATTTTTCTCTGTTTGCCAGTGTGTTTTGGCTAGAGAGCCAGCTGCTGACTCGCTGTGCTCCAAGTTGCCGAGCAATAAATCCCAAACCAAATTCATGACCAGATTTCTGCTCCAAGTCTCGATCTTGTGACTTGCTGCATAGGCTGCGTTGCAATTCCACCCGATTTCATTGTCACCCTGCAAAAACACCACTCTCTCACTGAAACGAGTGACTCCTAAGTCAAGGTTTTGAAAATACACATCACGTGCTCATTTGTGCACGTAAGCATAGGAGATGCTGATGGTGAGACTGACAATGCAGAATTTGTGAAAGGCTCTGGGGAAACAAGGGAAGATGAGACCGGTTTCTTTGCAATACAAGAGAAAAAGCTTTTAGAAGCACATTATACCGAGAAAAAGCCACTTAACCAAGAAGAGTAAGACAAACTTTGTGAAATATCAATGGTCTTATAGATTTAAAGACTATAAAATCTAAATCTTATAGATTTAAAGACTATAAAAAGTCTTATAGATGAGGAGGCTTCTCTAACAGCCTGTCAGCCTCAAGAGATCCACAAATTATTGCCCTGGTTTTCGGCTTGAACATACTGGTATTGTTAATTCTTCCAAGATGATATGGTCTTTTGACTATTTTCCTTCTTGTAACAACAGTGAAGTTGGTCATTGCACATAAAGAATTAATTTCACTGTGGGGTTCACTCACAAATGATGTTCCACTTAAAATGTTCATAGCCTTCTGGACAGTGGCACATGTCATACGCACAAAAAGCACATCAGAGGTGGGGGGGGTGTCCTCAGGTGCTCACGAAGACACCCGCGACTCTGCTGCCTCAGGACTGCTGGGATGATGCAACCCTGTTCTCACTAGGACTGCAACCATTAGCATCTGAGCGTTGTTGGGAGCCATGGTATGTGAACTAATGGTCCCAAACCATTACCAGTTGAAATCCTTATCACAAAAGCACTGTGGCTGTGATTTGCATCTCTCCAGTGTGTGGGTTCAGTAACTTTTCCATCTGTCATTACCAGTAATCTTTCTTTGTAATCTTCCTCGTACCACGGTGTCACCCATACCCCCACTATAGGGGTTGTGTTTTCTAATCGTTCACTTAGCACATTCAGAAGTCTCCCATGCTCACACTACTTGATTAGGTCTTTTAGGGTTAAGATCTGATCAGTGTATGTACAGCCTCTTCTGAAGCTAGACTTTCCTTAAGCCCACTATTCAGCTGTGCCTGCTTTCTTGTTCACAGGCACTCAAGCAAATGTATTTCCAAACACAGCAAACAGGCTAATGCCTCTTGAGTTTTATATTCCTTCCTGCCACCTCCTTTTCTTCCACCTCAGCATGCTGTAATCACATCTGAATACCAGCAACAAGTCCTTCCGCTGCTTTGAAAAGAACTGGGAATACCTGGTACTGTCCCATGGGTGACACCATTGTCAGCACAGCCAGGAGGATGAAATGCTCCAGAAGGGCTGTCTGTGTGTAACACCAAGGATCCAAGGAGCAGTATCTGTGAGGCCACTGTGCTCTCCTTGATGGCTTTCAGTCTTGATCCTTGCAGCTGTGCTTGGGACCCCTGCTGAGAGTTCTTTTCCATGTCCAAGCATAGATTACCAATGATCTCTTCTACAGTTTTCCACTCTCTTCTAACTTCTCACCTGAAGTCCTTAGTTTTCCTGTCCCCCTCTTCAGAAAGATAAAATTTGACTGGTCAAACCATACTGACACATGCCTGACTCTGTTCTAGTGGAGTTTGTGACCTACTGCATCTGTCACTTACCTTCCAAAGCACAGCTTCAGAGATATGTTTCTGAAAAGATCTATTTAGAATCATAGAATCATAGAACGGTTTGCATTGGAAGGGACCTTAAAGCCCATCTAGTTCCAACCCCTCTGCCATGGGCAGGGACACCTTCCACTAGACCAGGTTGCTCCAAGCCTCATCCAGCCTGGCCTTGAAGATATCCAGGGATAAGAAATAGTGATGAATTAAATGTAGACCTGGAACTTGGTGTTAGGTCCTAATTTAACGTATATTGAGCCCTTATTCAGGTTAATCGCAAAATTGATCTGTCTCTTCACACTAAACTCTTTTCATGTTAAGAGAACTTTTGTCCTTGATCAGAGTTTATCTGATTAAACACCGATAAAGGTGTAATCAAAATATTGCATTTGAAAGATGATGAGCATTGAGGCTTACCTTCTGTGATCAAATGAAGATAGCAAGCCTTGGTTTCCTCCTCTGGGCAGTGTGGTGGTAGCTTTCTGCGAATGCTCTCCCTCGCTGGCCAAAGGCTCTCACTCCTTACGGGTGCAGAGGCCAATCTCCAGAGAGAGGCTGAAATTAAATTACGTCTTCTTGAAACAAATGTCCAGTCACTTCTTGCCAAATAAGTCAACGTTACTGGTACTACAAGAAAAAGATTATGAGGAAAACAAACACTGTTTTATCGATTCTCTAACATTTTTGTGCTGTTCAGATGCTGCAGACATCGTGTGAGGCATCACACACACGTGCAGTGTAAGACGCTGATCTGAGCAGCACATTAGCTTGGTTAATGACAATGTAAAATAGCAGTATTGCACCCTTACAAGATAAAGTAGTACTATTTGTGATAAAAGCAAAGCCCATTAAAATTAAAAATCCTGAAGTTGTTCACACCAGTCACTACAGTTTTCATGCCTTGGCATTTTAGTGATCAAATCTGGTTTTGTAAAAAAAAATATATAATTCTTTCCCTGATAAGAGATTGATATCATGATTGGTAAAAATATCTCAGAATCTTGAGGAAAATCTGTGACATTTTACTTCTGCTACAAATCAGTGCAATGATTAGGGCTTCCAGCTCAGGTTGCAGGGAGGCATCTTTCTTCCATTGCATTTTTCTCTGTTCCTTCTGTGCCAACACTTATAAAACAAGATACCACAGGATTTAATTCTAAAAATCTAATATTACTGCCTTGTGGTGAACTGAATACTACAGATTCCTTCTTGATAGTACTGTCTCACGGGATTCCTGTGCGGTAACAGAATCTCCTGGGATTCCTGCCTGGTAACCATATCTCGCTGGACTTTGGTAGTACTTCTCCCATTGGATAACCCCCGCCCCACCAAATAAGCAGTCATAAACCTTACGCTCTCATTATTTTATATGACATTATTTTCCTAATGTCAGATTCTGCGCTGTTTAAATCAGTGGGGTGGGTTTTTCCCACTGATATTCACTACGTTAGAATATGGGCTCCAAGAGAAAAGAATAGTATGGAATATTTCTTTTACTTGACAAGAATAACAGTAAGAAATACCTTTAAAGTAGTAATAATAGAAATAGCTCATGGTTGGTTTATCTACATACTGTCATTCAATTCCTGCAGGACTTGTACTTAGTCTTTAACCATACAGGGGCTAGAAAGCTTTTTGTAGTTCTGAAAGTGAGATGTTGTAACAGTTCTTCCTCTTCGTGCCCGTGAGAGAAATCACAGCTAAGTATTTTCAAAAGGAATATACCAAAGAGCTCTTGAGAGAGGTTTACAGTGACTACCTCTGTTGCAACTATAGATCAACAATAAACCAACAACCATAAATCACCTATTATTCTGCTTGGGTTTATTATACCCAAATATCAGGACCCTGTTGTGGCAGACACACCGCCCTTAAATAATGAAAAAGGCAAACCAGCCTTTCTGTTCTTAGCCACTGTCTCCATCCAGTTGTTCGTAGCAAATGACAGGGGATAAAATTACTCCAAGAAGACCACAAACACACGGAATTTTGTTCTTACAGTCCTACCCAGTATCTCCAGACACTTTTCTAGCTTTTCCCGGGGTGTGGGGTTATCCTGGGAAGCAGTGGTTAATCCACTTGCAGGGTAACTCTGGCACAAGAGGCTGGCCTCCGTGGTTGCACATTTCATGGGGTTCAGACCTGTTTCATCAACCTGTAAAGCTGGGAGTGATTCTGGAGAGAGATGTTCTGGTCTGCCCTGTGAGATTTCCAGGCACAAATGGTTTGGCTTGAGCTTTCCTTTCACTTATTTAGTGTTCCCAATGGCCTACTTTTGAGAAGATGATGTGATCTTCATGGTTAGGGGATCACTGTTGATCTGAGATCCAGCCTTGAGCATTCATAGTGTTGTCATATCGCCATCACGCATCGCTTGGAGAACCCAGGTCTAAAAATGTGGGTCAAATAAAATGGCGATGGGCCCTGCAAAGAATTATTCAGTAAGCTTTGTGTCACTAAGCTCCAGATGTACCAACAGACATCATGTCAGGTCTTGAATACCATCTTCCTGGCACAGAGTGGCTTTAGCAGAGCGCTGGCCAGCTGAAGCTGTGGCTCGGTTAGAGAATGAAAGCGAGAAACCCAGATACTACCATGGCTTGAACAACAACAAAGGCACCTGAAGGATGTAAATGTAAGAGATGAAAGGAGGTAAGCAGGCAACACCTTTATTAAAGCACTGTATCTCCTGTCATGTGTTCAGACAAAAAGTAAATGGACATATGCCATTTTTCCTTTTCACAACTCTCTTTCAGTCCGAACATAACACTCCCAGCGCCAGATCTTATGGCTGTTCTGAGCCCTTTTTTGACTCCAGACCCCGCTTCAACACCAACTTTTCTTTGGTCTTGATCAAGTCATTAAACCTCATAGCTCTTGGAGATGGAAATATCCGTGAAAACAATCCTACGTCATGTTATCTTTGAGAAGATCAATACATTTTCTGAAGCACCTTCTGAAGGTAAAGAAAAAAGATATGACCGACACACTTGATACCAGATCTGCCGAGACAACCTTATACCTAAAGCCTTGAACGTGCATGGTGTTTAGCTGCCTGAGATACCACTGAAATTAGCGGGCAGATAAGCAAGCGAAAGGCATTCAGGAGCTTCATTGGCTTTTGTCCTAGCTGGCACTTTGGTACCCTCTGTCAGGAGCAGAAGGCCTGTATGTTTTGGCTATTACTATGGGGGATGACAAAGAGGAATGGTGTCAGATTAGGGTCTGCATCTCTGCTCGGTTGCCTTTTAGGGTGCAACTTGCTGCTTGGACAATGAATTGAGAAAAATGTATTGGAAACTTGCGGAAATATCCTCAGGTAGCCTGGACAACGAAAACAGGAAAAACAAAACACTTCTTACCAGGGGGCTTTTGACAGCCTCTTAAGGGGGCATTCATGACTTTCTTGTGAGTCACCGCCCCAAAAATACTGTAAGTGCTATTCGTAAGTGCAAGCTGGAAACAATCTAGGGAACTCTCATCTTCAGGTCAGGGGGGGCTGGCAGCATGGTTGCTCTCTCCCTGAGAACGAGGGGCGAGATGAGAAAGAGCACGGCTTCGGAATTGCTCTCATGCATGCTGTGGCTGGGGACTGGCACTGCAGAAAGGGAAGAGTTTCTTTGCTGCCCAGAAGCAGAGCTGTGGATCCCCTTTGTAGCTCTCATGAGAACTGGAACGATGTTTTGAGTTTTTTTTGCGCTTGAGGGATGATTATGTCTAGGAAAGGTTTATGTTAAACTGGAACAAAAAGAAAAGGTGCAGAGCTTGGGGGAGATGCGTGAACATTCCTGCCATCCTGCACTCCTTAGTCTTCTGCTTGGAAGGGTCAGAGATCAGCTTTGGTGTATATCCTGTTTATAGCCCACAGGACCTTCTTAGGGCCTGAAGCCCGCCTGCTATAAAAATAGGGGAGAATCCATAAAAGCAGCAGCATGTCATCTATACCACAAATCTTTTCTTACAAGATAGGCAAGAAGCTAAATGCCTTAATTAGAAGTTCACTGAGTTATTTTTTGTATGTTGCAGCTAACGACACAGAACATGGACTCCTGATTGAATACCAAGGCAGTAAATCAATGGAGAGTCTTTGCTACCGTTCATGAAATGCTCCAGCTGTGCTCCTAAGGATTATAATGTCAACAGAACTCTTGATTTGAATCACAGCCTTGCCTTCACTCAGGGGCCATATATTAGTCTTGAAAAGCAGACAGAGTTTCATCGCTCAAAGAAAAAAAGAGAATCACTGAGCCGAAAATAAAATGGTGATGTAGGGGAGGAACACTGCAATGCAGCCAAAGAAGACACGTGGCAAATCCAGCGAAAACTCAAGAAATTTGAACATTAACATATTCCTCTGTGTTTGTTCAGTATAAATTTCACCAGTCAAATTTAATTCTTCCTAATACATTTAGACAGTTCTTAGTCACCTGATTAAGTGCTCAGCTGGCGTGACACCTCACAGCTTCACCAAAGCCAGTACAGCAATGCCAACCAACTTCAGCCAAGGATCTGGTCCTTACTCAGGGTATGATATGTATCAAAAATCCCAGGAAGCAGGACATGGATAATTTTAAGCATACATAGATTTGTCTGGGAGACAAATTTGTTTCTGAATATCACTTGTGGCTATGCTTGTGCTTTAGAGCATGAATAAATCAATGAAGACTAGACTATATTCCATCAAGCTGGATTCCTGAAAGCTGTTTAAAAGGTGTAGTTTCACCTTAGAAAAACACTTGAAGTTTCCCAGGAATCTTCTGACATTTAGCAGGTGTTCTCTTGCCATGATTGTAATAAATCTTCACAACCCACATGCAACCAGGCAAAAAAAAAAAGCCAAAGACTCTCCTAATGATGACCTTGAAGTTGTTGACGAGGTCAGAGTGGTAGTGTCATACTGCAGTTTGCACATGTTCTTACTTTTTTATTCCTATAGGAATCAGCTGCTGCCAAAGTACACATGATACAAACTAGAATCTTGATTATCCAAAGCTCAGTCATAGTCTCTGTTTCCTGTAATACAGTTCTATCTCTGGTATTTATTGCTTACATTGAAAAGTATCTCAGTTATTCAAAATCTTAGTTACTCAGATTCAGTAATTGGACCCATTAAATCAATTTGCAATTAATTCAGTGGGTCCAAAAGCATTTCCCCTCTCATAGCTGTACTGAAGTTATGCAAAAGTTTACACAAAACTATTCAAAAGGGAAAGCGCTAGCTTTATTTTGAATATTTTTGTTAAAAGCAAAAAGGAGGAAGACATCTCACGGGGACCTGATATTCCTAGAACTTTGAGCTGGTATATATCTTTGCAGAACCAAAAAAGCCAGCTATCCTTCTACTCTGAAATTAATTTAAAATGCTGCTTTTCACTATGACCAGCATTGACCAATAGCTCAAATACAATGGGGTTGGAGCTTTGAGACAAGTTCCTGAAATGTAATACTGGTTTCTACTGCACTGACTCTTGCAAAGTCACGATACCCAGAGAGGATGATAGTAGCCTGTTTCCTGGCTTGGCATTTTGTTTATTCAGCTTCCCCACCACCACACGTCAAGCCTGTGCAGCGCTGTGCCAGCTCGTGCTGCCTCTGCCATCTGCAGGACCTCACTCGGAGCTTGTGCCCACAGCTGGCACTATGGGTGAGTGATCAGTACCGGACATGATTCACAAGTCCTCTCATCGTTTTCTTGCATAACATGAACATGGGGTCTCCAAGTACAAACATGCATGTGCCATCAAAGCTGAATAAGCAGTTTTACAACTGTTAAACCCGTTACTCATTTGCCATCACAAACAACCTAGACAAATAGAAATTATGAGTCCATAGAATCACAGAATCACAGAATGGTTTGGGTTGGAAGGGACCTTAAAGATCATCTAGTTCCACCCCCCCTGCCATGGGCAGGGAAACCTTCTACTAGACCAGGTGGCTCCAAGCTTCATCCAGCCTGGCCTTGAACACTTCCAGGGATGGGGCATCCACAGCTTCTCTGGGCAACCTGTCCCAGTGCCTCACCACCCTCTCTGGGAAGAACTTCTTCCTGATATCCAGTCTAAACCTCCCCGCTTTCAATTTAAACCCATCCATTTCAGAAATAAGTGAAGTATCACAACTGTGAGTAAGTGATGTCACTGGTGTGAAAACATGTGTTTTGTTTGTCTCAGTTAAAGCGTGAGGATGAGTCTATCCTCATCCTTTAGGATAAGTTATTAGAAGAAAGCAAGATTGGGTTCCTTCTTCCTTTCCCAACAGAAGGTGTTAAACCTGCTATTAAACCTGATAAAATCCCAGCTCTTTATCGTCCTGCCGCAAAACATCCTTGCATAGTAATAAACCCTCATAGCTACAAAACAAAACCTAGGCCCCAAGTTCAGGCATTGTTACCCCTCTTTCCAGCAGCTGCAGCCTTATATTTGCCTGCAGATTGGATTTCAGAAGCAATTGAGTTGTGAGGTTTGTTGCAAGCCCTTGAGGAGACACCACAAGCAGAGGTAGCCACGTCTTTTATGGGGATTCACAGGGAAGGGGTCAATTCTGGCCAGAGGATGGTCAAGAGCTGCCTTCCTTGGGCATACACGTAGGGAAACAGTGAACCTGTGTCCCCCCTCCCCCAGCTCTGAGAGAGTTGTGCTCAAGCAGCTGGGATTTTATTCTGGCTTGGGGAGCTCTTTCTGAAGGGTGGCGGGGTTTCTTTGGGACCTCTCTGGGCTGCTTGTGTGCTTTCAGGCTTTCTCAGAGGAGGCTGTTCTTATTCGAGTTGTTATCTTATTTCTTATTTCAGATAAGTAGTCTACCTAGGTAGAACAGAGGAGAAAATGAAAGTAAAGAAGGGATTGTCTTCTTGAAAATGTATATAAGAGTTTTGAACCGGAAGGAAAAACATGGGCCCCCAGGAAGTGGAATTACAGGGGAGAAGGCTTTGGTAGAAGTTTTTACTGAAGGTGGAAAAATTATTAGAGAAGTAGATAGCAGAAAAGGACAATGTAAAACAAGAGAGTGAATTTGATCTCTGCAATGCAGAGATAAGGGGAAACTTAACACTGGATTGAGTCCTCTAAGAAAAAGCAAAATATACGTGTGATCACTTTGCCCCATTTAGATCAGGAGATTTAGGGTGTTTAAAACAAACAAACAAACAAACAAAAAAGAAAATAAGGAAAACCCAATTCTGAGGAGCTTTATTTTGCTATTCTGGTCCCCCTCTGGGAATATCTTAGAGAATCTCAATTTCCTATAGCTATTTGTGAATGTATATGCAGTAAAGCACTGAAAATGCAATGTGTCCTTCATTCGGAACTGGGGAAAAAAAGGGTTAATCTGATCCGGAGGGTTTTCTTTCCATATGCACTACTGAATATGGCTAACAGATCCTCAGAGCAGACAGACACAAATAAACTCAGTTTCTGCTGCTGTAGTTTTAGACCCATGTTGCCGTGAAAAAATGTCTAAGGATTTAAGAATAATTTTCAGTTGGTTTCATGGTCTGAGAAACACACGCCTGTGAGACACCAATGTCTGCAGTGTAAACCAGGCACGTACAATCATACTGTAACTATGTTGTAGTGTCTGTCACCTATCTTCTAGTGCCCCTATCTCAGAAACCACCAGCAGGCTTCTTTCAGACCAGTGCACTTCTGGCTGCACAAAAGAATGTTTTGTGTGGCTTTTCCTAGGAGGAACATAAAAAGAGAGGTGAAGCCTTGATCTGCTGTCAATTTTTGGGGGGAGTCCTATTTAATGTAGTATCTAGAGACATTCAGTTCTGGTCATACTTTATGAATGAGCCCATTTCTCCCTCAAAATACATGCAGGGAATAGTTTCAAAAGATAAAAATTTATTTGAGACAAATTATTATATTTTGTGGCTGGTCATCACATAAGACATATACAGCATATGTATTAATACACATGATGTATTAAGTATAATCAAACTTAACATGAATTACTTTCAGAAAAGGTTATTTCCAAATGAAAAAGACATTCCATTCAAAAACATCTTAGCATGAGGTCTTGTGATGTTTTGACACTATCACGCATAGTTTTCTTTGCTTCAGGACAAAACCTTTCAAAATCTGATGCCAAGTCAGTAGAACTGCATATCCCACCGGGGCATCCAGCTATGGAGCCCTCAACATCAGACCGGTTGGAGCGAGTCCAGAGGAGGCCACGGAGATGCTCCGAGGGCTGGAGCCCCTCTGCTCTGGGGACAGGCTGAGAGAGTTGGGCTTGTTCAGCCTGGAGAAGAGAAGGCTCCGGGGAGACCTTATAGCACCTTCCAGTGCCTGAAGGGGCTACAAGGAAGCTGGGGGGGACTTTTTACAAGGGCCTGGAGTGACAGGACAAGGGGTAACGGGTTTAAATTGAAAGTGGGGAGGTTTAGATTGGATATCAGGAAGAAATTCCTTCCCCACTGGGACAGGTTGCCCAGAGAAGCTGTGGATGCCCCATCCCTGGAAGTGTCCAAGGCCAGGCTGGATGAGGCTTGGAGCAACCTGGTCTGGTGGAAGGTGTCCCTGCCCATGGCAGGGAGGTTGGAACTGGATGACTTTTAAGGTCCCTTCCAGCCCAAACCATTCTATGGTTCTATGATTCTATAAGCACTCTGCAGCCAGCCCCACTGCCCCGTGCTTCTTACTTGTACATTAACGTCAGGATGTCTCTAAATTCTCCTCACAGACAAATCACTGTTCTTCAAATCCAAACATTGCAGACTGCAGTAAAGATACCTCAGTGTTTAGGATTGTTACTGTAGGAAAGCATAGCATTTTTTCAATATGTAAAGTGAAGACCTGAGCTTATATTTGTGGTCAGAAAGGGGATGTACCCTGGATTTCAGAAAAGCTTCTCTCCTGCTATGCGATGGTGGCATCTAAACTATTGCAAAACTAAAACGGGGCAGTTCTCTTTAACCATCTAAATTTGGAGGTGGCCCGAGAATGCTAACAAAGGAGGACAGTTACCATCAACTGTTCGTTAATTATAGATCTGCTTGTTCACCTTCCCAAATCCTTCAAACCTTCTGAAAGGAAACAGGAGACGTTTGAACTTGAGCACCACTGCAGACTTCAAAGGACTATTTGGGATAGCTTAAAATGGATTAGAAGGATAGATAGATAGATAGATAGATAGATAGATAGATAGATAGATAGATAGATAGGTTGATAGATCGATAGATCGATAGATCCATCAATAGGTCAGTAGATAGATAGGTCAATAGGTCAATAGATAGATCAGTTCAATATATTTTCTCCTGATGCAAAGCATTTTACCACTGAAAATCAAAGAACACAAATCTCCTTTAATAGAAGAGGAAGCAGATACATGAACTAAAGAACTGTTATTTTACCAAAGCTGTTCAGCTTTATTATATTCTTTACTTACAGGGATACAAGTTTCCCAGATTTCCCTAGAGTTTTATAGATATTGTCACTCTCTTTCTCCCTCTGCTTTGCTCATTCATGCCACTGAAATAACCCTTCCCAGCAACATGCTTATGGACAGTGTTCTCATCTGAGGAACAGTACATCCAAAAAGCAAGGCACGTTTTGCCTGCCAAAAAATAACAATTTTATTCAAGTATGCCCCTGACCTGTTTACTGCACACATTTATGGGAGGCTTAAAGTGCTCCAAAGGCTTGTTTAAGCTTTCACAATATTGTAACATCAGATGGAAAATTATTCCGGTCGGCTGAGAGTAAGAGAGTAAGTCCCACCACCTGTGGTAGGAACTGGACTGTGCTGAAGTCACACCAAACAATTACAGCTGAAAAGCTGAACTTTACATTATGAATTCATTCAAATTTAGTATGGGACTAAACTTTCTGAAAGCTGGAGGAGTGCTCAGCCACATCCTCAATTCAGACAATTATAAGAAACAGTTAAGCCTTATCGACTGAATCGTTGAACTAATAGCAGCCCCATTCCATAACCAAGTCCATGCCACCACCCAAAGCAAAGGCACGTGTGGTCAAAAGGATTTCCTTGCCTATTGTTTTGCAGAAGGTTCAACATCTGTGGAGAAAAGCAGAGAAGAAAGAAGAAACTTCAGGAAGAAAAGCAGGAAATAAAAGAGCTCAGAAAAGTACTCAAAAAAGAGAGGGTTTGGGGCTAGGTACTACTATTAAAAAGTATGAACAAAAAATCCTTTCTAGCAGCATTTCATGCTTGTGGTAACTGAGGAAAACAGATTTTATACATTCTTTGTAATTAAATTCTATTACCTTGAGAAATGTCACCCATGTCTCTTCCGAATGCTGAGATAACAAGTGTGGAGCAGTTTCCAAACACAGAGAGCGTGCGCTGTTACTCCTGCT
>NW_010236214.1:13750-23408 GCF_000690775.1 Eurypyga helias
GGTAGCGGGGCTTGTAGAAACGAGTATCAGAGCTAAAGCAAAAGGTGAAACAAAGAGTCAGAAATCTAAGAAAATTACTAAAATATAATCAAAGAAATAACCCTCAAAGAGAGGGAAAATCCATGCTGAGAAAGTGGAGAAAAATATGAGTAAATTGGGAAACAAATCATGTTTTCTAGTTTAGGTATTTGCCATGGGGTAGCTATTTATGTTTCAATCACAACTCTTGCTTGTTATGAACAGACAACCACAAAAGGACTAAGATAATCACCATGGACCAGAATATTTTACATGAAGTTTTGAACAGCTTGGAATAGAAGAGCTGTGATTTGCTAAAGCAAGGATTAAAGGAATCTTAAAAAAAATCTGCTTCATATATAAATCAAGAAGCCATGGATCAGGCTCAAGTCTGCTGTCTGGAAGCAAGTGAATGAGAACTGTTTGCCAAAACCCCTTGATGCACTGTTCTCTGCCTCATGCCCATGAAAGAAAATGACATTCAAGTCCAGTTCAAACAGTGGATGAGGGACTGGAAAAGTAATGCAATATTTATATAACTTGTATAATTCCTACAGAACAACCTATATTCAAAAGAAGTGCAAAACTGGAAGGAAATTGTTCTAGAAAGGGCATCAGCAGAAAGACTTCTATGATGGGGAGGAAGTGAAGGAGATGCAGAGGATGTACCTTGTGAAGTTCAGGAAAAGGCGGGTGAAGGATAACAGCAAGCTGAAAGAGTAGCTTTCAGAAGTACACCCACCGGCTGCTCAATTTTTGGTTTTATCTGGCAATTGAATGTACAATGAGTGATTTTAAGGGAAAGGACAGGTAGTTAGTACACCAGACCGTTAGAATGGGCTAGAGAATAACTGGTCCAAAACTGAACAGTGTGCTTTGTTTCAGATGAAGTTTGTGAAGAGAAAACCGAGGGGCTGGGATGGGCAACTGGACTCTGAAATGCACAGCATGTGTCTGAATATCCGAAGGTGAGGGCAAACTAATAATCAGTTTGAATTCAGTACAACTAATTGAATCACTGAATCACAGAAAGATTAACATTGGACAGGAACTCTGGAGGGCATCTGGTCCAACCCCTCTCCTCAATCAGGGCCATCTAGAGCAGGTTGCCCAGAAATAGGCAATAAATACGCAGTGACCATCCTTTCCTGGCTCACGGATGAGAACAGCTACAGTTTTGTGCTCTGGTAACTGAGTTGCCACCCAGGACAGGGAAGGCTGAAGTCATGATCTCAAGATCATGATCTCAAGATACTCAGTTACGGGGTATGAACCAGTGGATTTGCTACCACAGGATTCGTTTGGTTCCAACCAGGAGTACGCTTTTGAGAACGGTCTCCTGCTAGCTGGAGATATGTTAGCATTTGCTGGGCATGTGAAGCGGAGTCCCTCTTGATGACGCTCAACCCAAAGGCCCTCTCAGACCTCTCCACCTGCCGAAGGGCTTCCAGTCTATAGGACCGCACTGGAAGTTATCCAAAGTAACCCTCCCACCCACTCCCAAAGTGTGTGTAGTGTGAACACTGGGTACTTAGTGAACTTCTGGAGAATATGAAGTTTGCAGAAACTCTACAATCCAAAATGGGTAAAGTTTACATCTTCCTCAAAAAAAAAGTCTGATAATAGCCATCGGATGAAAACATACAATGTCACTCACTCAAGATACTTTTAAAAGAGGAGACACATCTTGACTTTATAACCCTAAGGAGAAAATAACAGTAACTCAAAGGTACTGCCTCTTGTAAGGTATCCCATAAGGTTCTTGTCTAAATAGGTAAAATGGGATATAAGATAAAACTGGGATAATTATCATGGGTAGGATTTCAGCCTGTCAGTATCTGGAGACTGTGGAATTTAAGGCTGCTAAAAGAATATTAAGCAATGAATGTGTGCAATGAAAAGTATTTCAACAAGGACATTAATATTTCTTAAAAGATAAAAAAAAAAAAAAAAAAAAGACAAATCCTAAACCCATCTCCTTTGAATTGCTGCAATGAAACTGAGCAAAGAAAAATTCTAAGAATGTCAGCAAAATTGTTTTAGGTTGATGTGAAAATCATCACTTACCTACAGTAGTTAAAATGCCATTGTATCCAATCCATTCAGTATATTTTCTTTTGTCTCCCCTCTCCTCTCTTTTTCTTTTCAGTGTTAGTATTTTAGAAAAAACGAAAGCTGAAACTGAAATAAGGATGTAGTTCATGTGTTAAGCTAAACTTCATTGCGCTTTCCTATGGGAAGGTAGTTAAAGCAATACTCCTACAACAAGCCTGCAACATAGCTCAAAACAATGACAGCAGTAAGCAGGTGTTTTGTAATTAATGCTATTCCTATAGCACCTATAGCAATCACCTTCTGTTGCGTTATGGCAGGCAGTTTGACTCTCTGTAAAAGAGAAGTAGAAGGAGAAAAGAATGAGAGGAAAATCTGATAAAAACAGAGACAGAAAAGCAAGGGATACAGTCAGCACAAGCACTTGCCCATGAGAAAAGCTGAGGGAGGACTAAATGTTTGATAGGAAATGGACTTTGAGCTGGCGCAAAGATGCCATCTTTGTGTCACAGGAAACGGGTGTTTGTCCACTTTCTTTAGACAATTAGGATCATATCAGAAATACCTGATGCAGTCATGGGTCATTAGCTTTACAACAGCAATTTTTAGGGGAGAGAAAGTTGACAGTGGATCTTGTTTTTCTTATAAGTCGAGGTGAGATCTGAAAGTGGCCAAAATAAATATGGCCCAGAAATTAGACATGGGGGAAAACAGCTCACTCGATCTTCAGCTGAGGGTGATCTTTCCCTGACACACGGGCTTCCTGACACTTTCCTTCTCTTGCGTTTTGTTCCTGAAGGTCGAGAGCTGTGAGGACTCACTACATCCCTCTCTTTCCTGCCTAGTCAAATTGTTCAGCCCCCACCAGTAGGCTGAAGGGAAATAGAGAGCTGAGGTAGCTGGCGTGGTCAACAATGTGTCCCCAAAACACCCCAGATGCCCAGGATGCAAAACAATTTTCTTCACTGATACAACCGACTTTCAAAAACCACCTTGAATTCTGTGGTACTTTGGACCTTGCGTGGTTCACAGGAGAGCAAACATAAAATATGGATTCTTCTGTTTCTTTTTAAGTCTCTAAGTTTCTCATTCACACAGCTTTTTCAGTGGCACCTCACATGCTACTGCCTGGTTACTACTGTGAAGATCCCACCACTTGTTTCACTTATTTTATAGAAGCAAGGAAATTTGGGAACGTGGTTCATGGCTTTCTGTACCCTTTTTTAACCCTAGGTCTGTTCTGTGTGCACCACATTTCATTATTTAATGTATATCATCCATTTAAGTGGCTTCTTACATTATGTCAGTATAAAGGAAAGCAGACATCAAAGAATTCTGACTTTCTTATTCAAACATAGTTTCCTTCTATGTTAGAATATTACAGAAAAGATACAAAGGTGAAAGGAATGGAGCATACTTTGTGGTATAAAGGCATGGGTTTTACCTTTGTAGGTATTAAGCAGTGCTAACCCTTTAACTACTAGGCTTAGTAAACTCATTCTATGGACTCACGTCACTGCTCTCTCTCACCGAATTCACCCCTTAGTAACGGAAGATTTTCACTACCTAGTTTTAAATGATCATACTTTTATTCAGTAGGTAGCCCAAAAGAAGACCTGTGTGTCTCTATGATCCAGAATGGGATTTGCGCCTATAGGTCTGTATATAATTTCATATTTAACGTACAGATCTTTTGCTAAATTCAGATTGAACATTTAATTCAGTGCGGTGTCTCTTTTCTGCAGCTGTGCTATATCCAAGCCTAATTCTTGGAAGTGAAGAACACAAGGCCAAATCTCATTGAAATGATCATTATTTGTGCTTGTCAAGCATGTCGAAATGTTTGTACTACTTTATTGTCTCCTTTCTGTGAAGAGAAATTCTTAAAGCTTAAACCCTTGCTCAAAATTAAATTTTTAATGTGCGTGAACTCCCCTCAATTTTGTAAAACTTCCAGAATTAGAGTAGAAAAAACTATATAAACATATGTTTATGTGGATTGAACCAAAACTCAAGATCATTAACTCCTGTCTGGATCCGGAGCTTTCCCTTAAGGACTACTGTGTGAAAGTAACAAGGGTTTGAAAAGAAAGGAAAATCAGAACATAGCAGCCACCTTAAATTAGCAAGTCCTTACCATTTTTGTATGCCCAATATGACTGTTATTTCCCCCTCAAATAGTTACAACATATTTAACCTAGAACTAGGACTTACCATAGAAACCTCAGCTGAACAGAAGCACCTGATAAAGATTCTCCTTCCCAGTGCTGAGTTTTCCTATATTGCAAGTTCAGTCCACACCCCAAACTCAGCTTTCACATCACATTTGGGTTCTGTTTTAGGAGTTTTATATACACATATATTCACACATCTATCGTCAACAGGTATATGTTGCTAAAACTTGGCCAACGCAAATGCTACTTTACCAACATACATTTATTTGAATGACGAGGTCAGGTGTCTTGGGTTTTTAATTAAACAAATTCAAAAATACTCTAGTAATGTGTAGGTCTGTTGAAATGTGTGAAGTAGCTTACGATTTTACATTTCTTGGACAGTCATGGAAAAAGTATAACTGATACTGATTGATAATAAAATAAAAATAAATATACGAAGGTTAAGAAATAAACCAGTTTTCTAACTCCTGTATTCCATAAAAATAGGAATGCAGACTTTTATGAGGAACTGCCAGAAGAGCCATGAAAGTGCTATGATTTCTCTGTGGACACAAAACTGGTAAGTGTAAAATATACATATGATCTGGGAGGACAAGGTCACCGAGATAATACCCTATGGCAAGTTAGAATGAAAATACTAACAATAAAAATTTCTTTTTTTTAAGGAAAGATATTGTGAAAGTCATTGACAAAATTATTACATCCAACTAATTTACATTTGAACGTGCCTTAGTTTCTCTCACATCTCTTTTACCAGAGATAATAATTCTACAACAGCTAAAAGTAAGTGACGTGACTTTCAGTTCTATTTTACAGTGTCTAAAAAATGTCCATGTTAATGCCTGTCGCACAATCACAGCTGTTAGGTTTTTTAGTAGCATTTTGAAGCCCCTCTGTCACTTCCAGACCCCATACAAATTCCCCCCCTCCCCATCAGCGTCCTCTCCTTCTTCGCTGGTTCTTGCTCAGGGGCCTCAGGAGACTCTCTCGATACTTCACGTTGGTGTGGAACAGTCGGACCATTTCATGGTCTTTGTTATCCAATACTCTGGGCAGAAAGAGAGATGATTTCTGTGTCCTGCGAGTTTTAAAGCCCCTTCTGGGTCGTCCTTTCCCATTGATTGAGATATACCAGAGTCTCTCTGCACTGGCTTTGCGCTTGGTGCCGGCTTTGTTAGGTACAGTCCGGTAGAGACGGGATGCGTAAGTGTTATAACCCAATTCATGGATCCTCTCCACAAACTCACACTCTGCGTTGTAATTTTCCTGTAAAGCAAACATGACAAAGTTTAAGAAAGACTATATGAGTAATAGCTCTCTTCTACCTTGATAAGACTGGACTAAAGTCTTAAGCAAAACTCTACTCAGCTTTAGGGTAAGGACAGCAACACGTGTAGTAAGAAAAACAGACTGGTGCTGCAAAACTGAGCCGAAAACAAACGCTGAGCCTGAACTGCTGTGCAACAGGGTGCTCCCCATCAGCAGTGTGAGCATGCTTTGTGGATCAGAGGCAGGAAGAGGCCAAAACCCAAACTGAAAACAAAAAATGACATGTGAATAGGAATTAATATCTCTGCTGATCGTTCAGCTGTACATTTTTTCTTTCCTTAGGGATCTAAAAATGCCTGTGAAGTGGACGGATTATTTAGTTGCTGCCTAACAATCTTTGACATCTATTAAAAGTAAAATCCTACAGTTTAATGTCAAATGTGACTCTTGGTATATTCGTAATTAGAGACACCTGCAAAAAGGTGTGAAATTAGAGGCTGCAAAATTACAAAACTGCAAAAGCCTGGAACAAGGAACTCCTCCTTCCTCCCTGGGAGCAATAAGGACAGTGCAAATAAAGGTCCTCCTACACTGTACATCTTTTCTTAACTACAAAATCATCTTTGCCATGCCTCTGTGATTATAACTTCAGTACCTAACGTGTAAGGCACAGAGGCAGAGGGCAACTGCTACCATGGTCTTTATGGAGGTTTTTTATTTCACATCGCCTCTCTGAAGGACATGGAAAAGGCATGGGTAGCCAAGCTGGGGCCAGAAAAGCCATAGGCTCCATTAACAAAATGTCTTTAATGCTGTTCACTCACCAGAAATGCTGATAGGCATTTAACAAGATTTTAAAAGACTCCACATGTCTCAGCTTCACAGCTGTAAAACGGAAGTGCCCTTCCTTGCGAGGACAAGGTTATCATATGCTGTGGTGCTGAAGCCCACGCAGCTACCATATGTAGGTAGATTTGTCCTGCTGTCTGCCTCAGTTCTGGCTGTAGAGGGTTTAATCACAGAGGATAAACCTAGAGGATTATCACAATCTGCTAAGGACACAAAGGAATTCTGCAGACTCCACCAACACATTTTATTGGCATGGGAAAATCGGTGACCCAAGGGATAATGGAGTTGTACCAATATAATTTCATAAAATTTTCCCTGTATAATTATCCCCAAAGAAGTCAGTCTTATTTGAAATAGGGGCCTTGCATAGGTTCCTGGAACAATAACATCAGTAAAGTCATTGGTTAGTTTTTTCTAGGCAAGCAGAGCCAGGAAGTTTCTCCTGAGCTCAGCCCTCACTCTTTGCTGCTTCTGTAAAAAAAGCTGGAGTAGAATAACTTCTCCTGGACCGTCCCTCTAACTCTGAAACACAAGTCTGAAACAATCTCTCTCAAACCTGAGCTGGAGCAGCAAAAATTGTCTTTTCTGGCTGTACAGAAACCTTTCATGGCTGATATTCCTTGGCACATGACAGCTGAACAAACATCAGGATGGCCTGGTGCTCCCCACACTAGAAGGGAGGTCCAGGAGAAAAGGACTCTCTGGGCTTTTCTTCAGACAAGAAGAGGAGTTTTTTGCTCAGAAATTGTTTAGTCTTATTTTAATTCAGTTTAAATAATCTGGAGGAAAAACATACTTTGAACAAGAAAGAGATAAAGATAAGAAAGGTTTTGAAAATTCATCCTTCCCATTAATTTCTTTGAGCTGATGGAGGAGCTCCATTGAAAAAGATGCCAATTTTAATCAAAATATTAACTGGAAGTATACAAGTGGCCAGCCTTAGCCCTGGCACAGCAGAGTTGGTATGTCCTCGTTCCACCTGAGCTGCAATTTCTTTTGCCCAAGTTCCCTGTGACCTGCTTCTCCACACCAGCAAAGACCCATCATCTTTACACATAGCCCCTTTAATCGGTGTGCATCACACAGTACAGAAACTGGGCCCTAAACACTGTCAGAACATTCTTGAAAAGGTGGAGTAAAATAGGTTAAACCAGGGGGGTGAGCTGATTGTGTTACCTAGGTTGCATTCACATGGAAAAAGCTCACATTGCTCGAGGATATATCACGCTGTTCAAATCAACAGAATTACATATAATGACTAGTTGCAAGAAGAAAATTTCACAGAACCATATTTCAGCCTCTTCAAATCTGTTTCCATACCACAGGTTTCCTGGAGAAACTGCACAGTATGGCTGTTACACAGTCCGAGATCACAAGATTGCTAGGGATGTAATCAAAGACAATGGAAGAAATTCAAGTAGGTAGATAATGTGTACAGTATACACACTGACAAACATGGCTTAGTGTCCCTGCACGTGAAGAAGAGTAAGCTAAAGTACTTTATTCACTGAGGGGCAATATTGGCAGGGCTGAAAAGGCAAGACTCCCACTAATATCAGTAGAGTCCCGATACTACCTCAAAGATCAGGGCAAAGAAATTAGGTCAAAGGAGTAGAATAAGGTGTTTATTTTCACCTTTATCCTCTTGCACTTTCTCATCCTTCCTTTCCTTGCAGTTAGCCCTGCTTTTAGTACACGTAAATTCTTTCACTGCCCAACCAAACTCTGCCAGTGTCCAAGATCCACATCAAATACAAATATGGAGAACTTTGAATAAAGATGGACATTTTGCACTGCAAAGGCTGGCTCCTGCAGTCTTTATCAGTGCACACAATTTCCCAGGACTTTGGTCATGTGTAATGCTTTTGCCAAATACATTCTTCTGACTTTGGCTGTACAGGCAATAAGAAAGTAAGAACACAGCTTCTTTCCACTTTCAAAAATACACTGATTGGTTACCTGTAACTATTGCAGATAGAAATCTGTTAACGCATTCATCTTACATCTATAAATGTTTACTTATAAGAAATCAGTGCTCCCCATTTGACCATGTTCTCCAAATAGGAAATGACAGGCACATGCCAGTCTTAAGTAAAACTTACGGATGCATAAAGTCTGCCCCTTTTGTTCATGGCCAGGTATCTGCCAGAGAACAACCCCTTGATGGCAACGATTCCAACATCAACAGCGGTTATTTCAAGAATACCTAGAAACAAAAACAATTGTGAGATAGTTGTTGCTCCCATCATGTGTATTGTTTGGGATACATTTGAATGCTTACCTGCAGAGTAGGATTTCACAGCTATCACTACCTCAGCCAAAACCATAATGCAATCATGTGAATGAAACAAGGCTATTACCGAAACAGTATGAAACGATGATGATGTGGGAATTGTTTGAGACAAGCTTGACAGTAAATCCCTAGATGTCTGATTGAGATTGAACTCTTAAAAAAATGAAAAAGATCTGACACTGGACTAGAAGTTCACTTAATCCTATATGTATATAAAAAAGTTTAAATCCTCTTTAATGCTTAGAAACACAAGACTTACTGAAACTAGTCACAAAGCTGTCCATTTCAGGACAAAGCCCTTACTGACGTCTCCAGAAGGTAAAGCAGAATGAGTCACCTGCATTTAGACCCGTGTATATAATCATGAAAGGAACTTGTCATTTAGGTCAATGTAGACCTCCAGAGAAGGAAAATATGGCTCAGTCAAATTAAAAGGGAAGAGATTTTCAGGCCGTCAAAGATGAGGTCTCAAACACAGAAAGAAGGTCACAGGCAAGGCGGGCACAATACCTGCCAAAATGTTTATGTCCTGCCAAAGGTGTCGGGACACTGATGGAGACCCAAATGGCCCGAGAGATGTCGTGTTGTTGTGCAGGGCTCTCTAGCTGGCTCGCTCAAACTCTTCTCCCGGCTCTCCAGCTGTGGCCCAGTGGGTCCGTACTTACTAGAAATGTTTGGAGGTGAGAGGTGACCCTTGCACCCCAACCCATCGCTGCCTTTCGGCAATGATAAAGCAGAGGCCTGTCCCCTCTGCCGAGCTGGATGGCTGGGCTGGTGGCGTCTGGGGGAGTTGGGGGGGTTTGGTACAGCTGTTTTAAATCAGGCCCCGGTTCACTGCTGAAGGAGGCCTCCTCCAAGCTTTGATAGCGAGGGGGTTTTCCTCTAGGAAATAGTGGTTTTCCTTTATGGACTTCAGACAGATCCCTGAGGTCTCTGTGTGCCATCACAGACCAGGATTTACGCTTCCTGGGGTGGCGGGGCCGGGGCGGGGGCCGGGCTG
>NW_010236215.1:0-269 GCF_000690775.1 Eurypyga helias
GAGACCCAAACCCCTTAGGCTGGTAATACTGCAGCAGTTCAGACGGCGTTTGGGTTTTCCTCCTCCGTTTGGCTTCTTAACCGCCATAAGAGACGTGCGAGCTGAAGTGCGGCGCAGAGCGCCCTGAGGGAAGAGCAGCACGGCCTGTGCTGGCTGCCCCTCCAGCACCATCAAAACTCGTTTGTCGGGTTGTGACCCAGGAGCTTCGCTCAGGCTGGAGTGCAGAGCTGTTAGTAGGAATAACAGGTCGGTCGGATGTGTGACTTGTC
>NW_010236215.1:328-1768 GCF_000690775.1 Eurypyga helias
CTTCAGGTTCTTCAGTATGACATGTGGAACGTCACCCCCACGGCTCTGTGGGACTGGAAAGCTTTGAAGGAGAACATCGCCAGGTGAGTAGCCCGGCACGCTTCGGGGTGTGATGTACACTTGGATGTTCCGACACCAAAAGGCCGGGCACCAGTGTACAAACCGCCTGTTTCCCCCCTGCCCCTCTCTTCACGCCCGTTTGGTGCCTGGTGTCGGCTTTGTCCTTCCAAGCTGGAGCGAGCCCACCCCCTGGACCCCGCTCTCCCCGAGCTCTTATTTAATGTGCCCCCGTTGAACACCCGTGCTGACGGGTGAGACGGAGACGGCCGGGCTTGGGAAATATTTACCCGGGAAGAGCAGCTGAGCCGTGGACATCCCAAAGACGGGAATCCTCAAAGCCTGAAGGGCCCGTGGTGAATTCCGTCAGTCTGTAGGGTCTGATGTTTGAATTTAGCAAACCTGCCGGCTGTCTCGTGTGGGGAGGGGGCTCGGGCTGCTCGTTCGCTTTTGCCTGAGCGCTGTGGCCTGCCCGGCAGGTTGTTTTGCTGCGCACCCTTTCTCGCGACTCGGTCGCTTGGGAAAGCCTCCGGGTGAAGCTGGAAACAGCCGAGACCCTCGTTCCGCGTTGAGCCACGCGGGAGCTTTAGCGGCACTTCCCCTTCTCCCCTGCCGTACCCCGCACAGCCCCCCGAGCAGGGGAGATTTCTGAGCATGGGCTGAGTTCCTGGCGCTGGCCAGCGTGGCTCCCTGCAGGTGATGTGTGAACTGGGCCGTTTTGGGTCTCTGCTCTCGTCTCGCCTGGTTGAAGCTTTGCAACTCCCGCCCGTTCTTCCAGGTACGGTGTCAGAAACAGCCTTCTCCTCTCTCCCATGCCAACCGCCTCTACCGCTCAGATCCTGGGCAACAACGAATCCATCGAGCCCTACACCAGTAACATCTACACGCGCAGGGTCCTCTCCGGGGAGTTTCAGGTGAGCGGGGCGGCTCCGGGGAAGAGCTGCTTTTCCTACCTTGGGTGCTTTTGCTGCCAGGAGAGGGGCGAGGGAGGCCACGCACCCCGTAACCCCGTTCAGTTGGGTGTTGGTGTCGAAGGCCGGAAGCGCCGAAGGGAATATCTGGCCGGTACTATGGGCTGTAGGGAAGAGTTTTACGTGTTCCACAACAGTCGTCATGGAATCTGCAGAGTTGTAAGGAAGTGCTGCTTTTGCCTGGAAAAAGCCCTTTTATGAGGCCTCCAGCTGGGCTGCAGGCATACTTGCTAAATGAGCGATGATGGGTGAAGGGCCGTGCACACTGTGGGAGCGCGCTGGGACCAGCGCTGCTTTGCACAGCCCTGAGCAAGGAGCAGTACACAAAGCCCCTGGAGATCTGTCATAGAATCATGGAATGGTTTGGGTTGGAAGGGACCTTAAAGATCATCCAGTTCCAACCCCCCTGCCA
>NW_010236215.1:2106-3095 GCF_000690775.1 Eurypyga helias
CCCCTGTCCAAGCCCCAGGTGCCCCAAAGCCTCATCCAGCCTGGCCTTGGACACTCCCAGGGATGGGATATCCACAGCTTCTCTGGGAACCTGTCCCAGTGCTCCCACCCTCTGCGGGAAGAGTTTGTTAACATCCAACTCTGGGGAGGTCTCTGTCCATCCCCGAGTCGACGTGGGGGAAAGTATCCCGTTTCCTCCTGGCAGCAGGATCCGATTGGACACGCGTGGTGAGGTCAGGACAGCAGGTTGGTGACCGGTGCTGGGCAGGCTCCCCCCATCCCAGCAAGCACCGGTTTTCCCTCCCGCCTAGCCAGCCTGTCCCTGCTCTGTCCTTCCCCTCCTGACCCCAGTCCTAATTGTTTGTACCCTTAATTAGTCACTCAGTGTGTGCCAGTGACTCCGGTAAGCGAAGATCTCTCCTTTTCCCGTTTGTGTCATTCCTCACGCAGGGATGTTCCGTACACCCCCTGGCACGTTGGTAATGCCCAGTCCCTTCTCCCAGTGCTGTTCTGCTTTGACCCAGGCTGGGGTCAGCTTCCGGTGGTCGGCATGTGGCATGTGTCACCCTGCTCTGACCCGAAGACTTTGGGCTTGTCGGGACGGTACAAGGGCTTGTGTAACCGTTTCAAACCTGCGGACACAGATTGCCTCCCTTTGGAAGCGTATCCATGCTGGAAGGAGGGCGTGCAGCCTCGTGGAATATTCAGAGCTTCCTTTCTTTGGCCTTTGCCCCTGACAGGTTGTGAATCCGCACTTGCTGAAGGATCTCACGGAGAGGGGCCTGTGGAACGAGGAGATGAAAAACCAAATCATCGCCCACAACGGCTCCATCCAGGTATGCCTGGAAAACCAGGGAGAAGGGCGCAGGGATCCTGCGCAGGGAAGTGCTGGCAGGATGGCTGGGGGATGGCTGTCACCCTGTGCCCTTGGGTGCTGTGACTGCGCGGCTCGGCCAGCCCGCTGGCTGCCCTGTCACTCCCTGCCCTTGG
>NW_010236216.1:0-2274 GCF_000690775.1 Eurypyga helias
CTTCCTCCCTTCCTAACTGCGGCGGGATTTTTCATGCGTGCGCTTTAGAGCACATGCTTTGTGCTTAATGAACACAGCCCGCTGCGATATTTAGCGTAACGGCCGAGTTGTTTATACGCGAGGACTGTAAATTTAGAAGGACGAGGAAATGCAGCCTTGCCTGTGCCCAGCCCCTTGCACCATGGCCGCCACCGCAGCTTCGCCCGCGTTGATAAAATTCCTCTTAAACCTAACGCAGGGTTTGGATCGCCTTGCTCCCCTCAAAGCCCTTCTCACGCGAGGAAGGAGAAAGCACGTAGCTCCCTGCAGCTTCAAGAGGGGAAATGTTTCCTTGAAAAAATAATGCCCGAAATAAATTACATTTGGGTACTGAGGTATAGTCACATTTACCTTACTTTCCTTCCCTGATTACATGGATTATCTGTTTTAAAGCATATATAGAAACACACAGTATCATGAAGATGTTTATTTTAAAGCAGTACCCATATTCTCTAATTTCGATTTCTTCAGATTATTTCCTGCCTCAGGAAACAAGCGCAACAATAGTATTAGTGCTTCGTAGGCACTAATTAATGCTTACCTAGATAAAGGAGGAAGTAGCTTGTTTTCATTTAGCCAGATGCTCCAATATATTTGGTACACTCTTCCTATATATTCTCTCTCTCTCTCTCTGCCTCTTGCTTTAAATAGTCAGCAAAACCTGTTTTTCCAGGTACTTGGAATCATGAAGCTAAGAGAAAAACTGGGCTTTGAGACAGATAGATAACATTGTTAGAACATTGGACGACTTCCTTTTGCCTTAAAGCTTACTTGAAAAATACCAATTTTGCCCAAGCCTAATCTGCATTTATTTTTACAGGTGGGTGAGCTTTTACTGGACTGTTACCTTGTTTTCAGATCTTAAGCCCGAGCATTAGAAACACCGAATAGTAGGAAGTCGTTCATTTTAGAAAAACAGAGATAGTCCAGAAACACAATTTCACCAATGCCACCCTTGATGGGCCTGGAAGTTAGAACTTTGCTGGAGGCCCTTCATGATAAATGCTGATTACCGCCTGAGGAAGCTGTTTAGTATTCAACATAAGATACACAGTCTGTTATAAGGAGAGAAGATCTTTTTTTCCAGCACTCTGCCTTGAAACTATCATATGCTTTCCTGGTTGTTCAAAAGATAGGGAAAAGACATCTGTTCTTGTCAGGAAGTAGTCATAATTTTGGTGACTGATTTATGCATCCCTCCTCTTTCACAATTTTACACAATCCACACTAAAAGATCATCTTAGAAATACGGAACATCTCTGCAGAGCTTAATTACTGCTTCTGGATCACTGGAATTCTAAGCTCACCTAGTGAACAATGACCATCTTTCTAGCTTAGGACTCTGCTACCAAAACATAACCATCTCTCCTCTCATAACAAACTGTGCTGTTCTTATCAGTAGCTGTTTACCAACAGCTGCGGGAGGTGGAACAAATAGTTGAAGAACACCGTGGTATTAGCTGCAAAAGCAAAGTGCGTCCCAGAGTTTTCACAACCTTCTTTCTTTCCCAAGCTATGTAACGGAGGAGCAAAGTTTTATATTCACAGGTAAATTATTTATAATCTTGAACTTTGTCTTTTGCTTATCCACTGTTGTTTCTTTATGATTGTTTTGGGTGAGTATATAGATATTAATATGTATTAATGAAGATTTCTGACACTAGTGCCATAAGGAATATTTGGCACAAATGGTAGTAACAATACAATAATAGGAGTTCAATTAAACCTGTTGTAATCCTTTAAAAGAAAGAAATGCATTACTGAACATCAGTAAATACAAGCATCTTTTAAATTACATGAATCAAATTTAAGGAAGATTATGAATTCCCCCTTAATCTTAATTAAAATTGATTACTTTAAATTGTTTTGAAAACCAGTTGCATAACCGTCATTTATATAGCAGATACCCCCATCTTAGACACACTAATTTATTTGTACTTGACCATTTGATGCTCTAGCAGTCTTAATATGTATAGGCAATATAGCAGATGGACCGCTCGCTGGATAAGGAACTGGCTTGATGGCTGCAGAGAGCTGCCCTCAACGGCTCGATGTCCGAGTGGAGATTGGTGATGAGTGGCGTTCCTCAGGGGTCGGTGTTGGGACCTGTGCTGTTTAACATCTTTGTCCGTGACATGGATGATGGCATTGAGTGCACCCTCAGCAAGTTTGCCGATGACACCAAGCTGTGTGGTGCGGTGACACGCTGGAGGGAAGGGATGCCATCCAGAGGGA
>NW_010236216.1:3001-18534 GCF_000690775.1 Eurypyga helias
AGGGTTTCCAGAAGTATCTGCTCCATGATCTGGCCAGGCGCAGAGGTGACACTGGCTGGCCTGTAGTTCCTGGTATCCCCTTTCTTCCCTTTTTAAAGATGGGGGTTATGTTTCCCCTTTCCAGTCAGTGGGAACTTCCCCAGACTGCCATGACTTTTCAAATGTGATGGATAGAGCAATATCATCTGCTAGTTCTTTCAGGACCTGCGGGTGTATTTCATTAGGTCCCATGGAAAAAAATATTGAATGCTTCATGAATTTGCGTGTCATCCTTGCGCAGGGGCCATGCTAATCTACTCTGTATTGTTCCAATTTTCGTATATGTGCTGCCAAAGCGAGCACATTAACACTAAACAGAACTCATGCAAGCAATATTTAATGGTGTAACTACACCTTAGTTTCTCCACCAGTCTAAAAAAGAAAATGAACCAACAGGAATAACTGACATAAATCCAAGTTTTTCTTCTGTACAAATAAAAGCTTATGTTGTACAGCTACTAAGAATCAGCTGACTTTACATCGTGCTATCTCTGATCAATCTCAGTATTATTTTCCATTTAAGTCTTTCATTTTTTTGTGCTGCTGACAAGCCGCTTTCTAGCCTTCTACGCTTCTGGGATATCTCACAGTCCTTAGCTAGCATAGATCAATGGCAGTCGTGAAGCTGTGTTCACAGAGTGACAACAACAGACATTTTTCTGTTGACTGCTGTCAAATGTAGTAATTTATATATTTTAATAGTTTAAACAAAAGTAGCAAATTAAACATTTCATTTTTATACATTTTGGACAATTACTATGTGGTATTCTTTTGCCCGTTGAGTTATTGGAAGGACAAAATAAACATAGTTGAACCCAGACTCTGATTTTCTAAATTTCAGAGGAAACATCCTTTGAATATCTGAACCAGCATCCGCAAGAGCAGCACCAAGCTGCGTGCTCAGGGCCGGCTGTTCTTCTCGGTGAGGTGTGCCGGTGGCCAGGCCGATGCAGCCATCCTTACTCTTTACTACAGCTGATGTAGCAAATCATGTTAGACTGAAAATAGTGCTAAATCCCTTCCCCTGGAAACACATGATTTAGTAGGTCTGCTGGGTGGCTGGGCACAGCCATTTTGAAAGCTAGTATTGGTTTTCGACTGTTAACTGGCCACCACGTATCTCCACTGTCCCTTAAAACATTGCAGAATATCTTTATGTTACAATGGTAAACTTCAGGGTGCCAAAACCAGTGCGTCAGTGATAGCTATTGCTCTGAATCGTCACTTGAGTGTGACCATTTATGATGGCAACTCATGTGACACACAGTAACCTTGGCTGTATGCTCTTAAATCTTCTGGGGCTCCATTGTGGGCTGACCTAATAAGGGGCCCAGCCCAAGCCCTAATCCTCCTCTTCCGTCCCGCTGCACAGGTCCAACCTAAAAACTCTAGCAGGACCTCCACTTGTGCAGGAGGGAAGGGCTGTAGCGAAAGCAGGTGGCAGCTGGCAGTAAGAACAGTCTCGATGGCTCCAGCTCTGGTCTGTGCTACATGGTCTGCCACCAGTGTGAATTGCCCCGGGCGCAGATCCTGACCTGACAGTGAACTCGGCTCAGATGGGGAGCAATAAATAATAAAAAGAAAAAACAGGTTCACTTGCATCTCCCTCGTCATTTCCCGAGTTCTCAGAAGTTCAGAAGCTTTAATAGTAGTGTAGGCTGTGATGGTATATAACGACATGGCTTATGGTTGAGGATCATGACAGGATTCATGTGATAGCATTCAATCGATGTGGAATTCCGGTAGGCTCGACTGTTGAGAGTTACGGAAATGTTTAGCACTGTCAGGATAATCTGTATTTGCCAAATCTCATCGTTAGGTATGAAGCCTCACTTACTGCATACTCCAAAAAAGTCAATGGGAATCTTTTAATTGATTTCAAGGGAGTTTTCATTAGGCCACTGGTCACATGAACAACTTCATAGATTACACTGACTGAATTTAATATCAGGATTTGCAGATTCCCATTCTTGCTGTCTTTTCAATTGTTAGCATTTCAGACTTACTTCTTAAAGATGTATCACCTTGGGATAACATAGTTAACCTGAAGGGTCTTATAAACAAATGAATACTTTAAAAAGAAAGGCCAAAAATAACCTATATAAACTTGCTGAAATCAATAAACAAATTTGTCAAAACTGATCTTATATATCTGAGCTTCTTTTAAATCTAGGAAAACACACCAGTGCCTGCAAACACTTGCACAGAAGGTGTGAGCCCTGCCTAAATGCTACATCCAAACCTGATTCTGAAAGTCCCTGAACAACTGCCACTTTGACTTTCCTACAGCTTTTTCTCCCCACCGCGCCTGTCTGCCTTTTCCTGTTGCTGACTGTCAGAAGACAGCACTTGGTCATCTCTCTGCCTGGCTATGTTGGATATGGTGAGAGTGCTGCAAGCAACACCAGTTTCATTTTTATTTAGTGGCTTTCGTTTGTCACTGTGTAAAACAGTATAATCATACTTGCTGCTGAGTGCTGCTGCAAGACTCAAATTCAGAAGGCCTGAGCATGTCTGAGAGACACTGTAAGCCTTCATTTCTATCCATATTTTGTTGTCTTAAAGCAGAGCTGTACGTATTCGGAATCTTGGAGAAAGGTTTCAATTTGCTGAACAAGCCTACCATGCCAGTTTTGTCCAGTTATTTTAAGTCCAGTTTAAAGTGCAATGAAAAAAAAATCACAAGAGAGATTTCCACTGAAAACATGAGGTTTTTAGGCTAAAATCTTTTGAGCATTAAGAATCCACACTGGGGCACACCCAGAAATCTTTTTAGATGGTGATTTTCAAGATGCATGCATTATTGTGAGCACATGGTATGTAAATGCATTGGGCTGCTTAATAAGCATTCACTGACACACATCTGCAGCTTTGCTAATGTACCTTTTATTCGTATGTGGTTGCCAAGGAAACAGGTTACGGCCCAGTATTCTACCTAAAATATACTAAGTGAACGTTCTATGATAATTTACTTAAAATAGGTACAATTTAGATTTTGTAGACTATTGCTTCTATAAATTTAGGTAACCTGAATTGATCTAATTTTAATGTTTCGCTGATTAGTTTAAACCATCAGTGCCATCTTATTGTCTCTGAAAATCCACTGCCATTTGCTATGTCATACAACATGGCTTATTAAAAGTAAACTACAGAAAACGTTTTGAGATATTCTAGGAATCAAAGAGGGTTTTTGTTTTGTTTTGTTTTGATTTGGTTGCTCTTCTTGCATTTTGCCTAATACCCCTTATTACTTTCCCTTACGAGATACCACAGCATTAGTGACTGCGATGCAACAAACCGTTTCCTACAGAAATTTGCACATCAGCGCCACTGAAATCAAGGAAACTACTCCCTTTCTGTAATGCAAATTATACTCTACAATGCAAAAATCCACCATCAAAATTAATGAATTAATCAGGATTTTACTGATTCTTTCATTCAATATACACATATACGTATTTTAACCAAGATTATTATTGCACATTCACAGTAAGAAGAAAGCTGCTAGTATTTGTGAAAGCCATACAAAATATGAAACTATTATTTTGAAGTATCTTGATCATTTATTACAATGAATAAATGATTGAATTTACAAAGTGCTCTTTGCAGCTCACGATTCAAGAGGCTTTTTACTACCCTTGATTACAGTCGTGTAAAGGTAGAGATTAGCCAGTTTATATTAACTATATACAACTTAACCAAAACAACAGTATTAGAAATGGATGGACACTGGCTCTGGGAGCATTCCTCTACCTTTACTGTATGGCACAGATTTGTAATGAACACTAGTGGCTGGGATCCAGAGTTAGCATTCTCCCAAGCTCAAGACTTTTGCTTGCCTGACAATATGTTTGGCTTGTACAGATCATTGGAGACTGTTACAACCCGTTTCAAAGATCATAGATCTGCCTGATTTTTTTGCCCAACCTCTGTGGCAATAAAAATCCAGCAGGAGCTGGAAAAAAACAACAATATTGACATGAGAACAGATCAGTGCAATACCACAGCAAGAACAACTCTTAAATAAAGGTAGAACTGGAAAAAAAAAATCATCATGTAATGCAGTGGTTTTAAAGTGTTAAACATTTTAGCACTATTTATGTGTGAGTTTAAAAGAGATTTCAGCTTGCTATAATCACCCCATAAACTTACCCACCTAAAATCAGGTAGTTCTTCTGTTAGAGTCTTTTAACAGTGGTATTGACGGGTATTTTCGGTGAAACCATCTCAGTAATTTTGTGAACTGTGTATCAGCCTGCAAAGGGGAAAAATCCAAATTTAATAACTAAATTATTAGACAAGTACTGATTTCCACATACATTGTGTAACTTGTCTAAATTTTCCCTGGAATGCTAGGAGGCTTACAACATACCAGCAACAAATCAGTCCGTTGACCAAACTCTTGTGAATACTGCTTCTACCTGCATTGTTTTATTATGGTTTTACGTGTGTAGTGCAAACTGGACTATGTTTCGCAGTGTGTTCTAGACAGAAATTAAGGAGGTTTTCAAGTTTAAGATAAATCATTGGGATCGCTGGAAAAAATAGACTAAAACTAATCCTTAGCTCTACTTCCCTATCACCATCCGAACTACATCCAAATTATTCCTCACACATTTACCTACCAAGACGTCAAATAATGGAGGCTTCACAGCTTCCTCCATTAGACTGGTTCTGAGTTTCACAAGGTAGAGTCAGTGGAAAACAACTGTATTTTAAGATTAGCTTCACAGTTTGCCAGCTTAGAAAACGGATGATACAGGGAGTAACACTCGTCATATACAGGGAGTAACACTCGTCATTACTGGTCAACTCCCTTGACTCCACATAAACTGCTGAAAACAATTACGAGTTATCCTTTACCTTAAAGGCCTTCATGTTTGTTTATAGTCTTTCAAAAGGCCTTTTCTTTCTCCTCTTTCCATTCTGTCACTTTTCTTTTGGCCTCTCTCATCACAGATACCATCACAGTATTTGTGATAATGACATTTCTAGGCAACTCTTGTTCTCTCAAATACACTTCTCTCTGTGTCTCTCTGCTTAAATGATTATTCATTGTTGTCAGACATCCTGATTTTATGTCATTATGTATCAAATGTCCCAATAAGCTTATTATGTAACAGTGTAAAAATTATTCAGAGCACAGCTTTGTTTCAAAAGTATTCGAATTGTTCCATAGAGCAACTGCAAAATCTTATGGATAAGGCCTTATGACTCAGCTAATAAGCATTTATATAGCAGCAATTAAGAACACATAGATTGATCGTCCAGCTATACCACACACTTATAAAATTAATATTATACTGGAACTACAGGATCCATTACTCTGGCTTTAAAAGGTATGAAGGTGAGCTAATTTGTTTTGTTGGTTTGGCTGAGTACCTTTTTAGTCTATCTTGATTTGAGTAAGTGTTCTACAGCTTACATCTGCCTGTATCAAAGACCAGAATGAAAGAAGATTGCGTTAGGCCATTATTATTATTTCAAATGCTAACAAAGTCATATTCGCAAATGACTGAAATATTGTGGTGAATGGGAAGCTTAAACATCACATTTGGAGGAATCCAGCAGTAAATGACCTTATCAAAACTAAAAGAATCCCAAATTTGATAATACTAGAATTCATAATATTATCAATAAGAAAGCCCTTCAAAAACATAATAAAACAATTTGCATGATAGAAGTACAAGAGACACTAGAAGCCCCTTAAGGGTTAATTGGTACCCGTTCATTACCACCAGAGGCTGTCTAATAGTCTAACAAATATTATCTGAACACAGACAGTTTCACACCGAGCGACTGGCAGTTTCATATCAAAACGAAGTTTAGAGGCAGCAGTAACCATAATCAGAAAGGTCATTGGAAAGCAGGTGGGATAGGGTCTGAGCAAATTATTTTTAGTTTGATTTCATTTTTACTCATGCTTTGTATAGATTTTCTGTTCAGCAGAAATGGAATTTGCATGGAGAAAAGAACACATCTAAGTTAAGAGGGAGGACTGAGTGTCAACAATTAGACTTCTATGATAAAACTGAAAGAACCCGCAAGCCCCCCCAGCAATAACATTTGCAGGCTGTGCTGGAGGTGTGAAACAGCGCACCTGCTCCTACGTGCCCCAGTTACCCTCCTTAGCCAAGGAGAATAACATGGATGAAGTCGACACAAGATTTCCTGTGGCACCTCTAGCTACAACATTCTGACACTCTGCATTACCTAGATGTAGCTACCATTAAAATACATACAGCAACCTATGTATAATAGTCAAACTGGAAACAGCTTGCTAATTACTAGACTCCTCCTTAATACATAAATCAGTTCCTTCAGCTAGAAGAAATTACTGTTCGCAGGCTGCCGATGAGTTTTTCCAGATTCATGAAAGCACTTGAGTTCAGTGATATTAATTACAAGAGGGCTTGCACCCCCTAACAAAAGAGCAAATTTGCAAATGGATTTAAAACGACCGTAGCAAAGCATGCTCATGCAACGGAGCTACACTTTTTTAAATGCCTTGAGTGGGTATGTTTGAACACAAAGATGTAATAAAACCAGTTTATCGCTAAGTGCCCCAGCTCTTCTAAAGATAATTATCAGCGGCAATAAATAGATCGCTTCTACATAGCATTTGCTCAGCAACTTCCTTTAAAAATAACCACGCAAGAAATAAACAAAGAAGTGCAATTTTGGTAACATGTAGTGGCGCACTCCATATTAACATTTCAGACAGGAAAATAATCAGCAGAAGCAAGCTACTGGAGATAAATCAAATTACAAAAAATACAAACTTTAATATGTCACTTGAGAGATGCTGTTTGTTACGTTTTCAGCTCTGCTTCTTTAGGTGGAACGGGAATATTGCTCTCTGTTGAGTCTCGTAATAATGAAGCAAATGGTTTTATTATCATTATTAAGCACTGGCCTATCAAGACAGATGACAAGTTATAATCCTGAACAGTTATATTCTGTTTGTTTGGAATGCACTGAACTGATACACTTAGAAATAAATGAGAATTAGTTCGATATTACTGACACTGTCAAGGTGATTATTGTTAATTGGCTGTGCTTCTAAATACCTCCTGTGCATTAATTTTCAGTGCTGGGTCCTTATCCACACAAAATATACTTAGTCATTTTAAAGTGAAGGACATGAAAGGAAAATGGCTACCCTGCTGCAAACGTCTCCTTGCAGTAGTGAGAATTGCTCCTCACATACGAAGGAGATTCACAAGGAGATACACTACATTACCAGCTCAGTGGAGACATTTAGTGAGATCTGATTCTGTGTAAGCAGTTACCTGGGGTACACGTAAGATTTAACTTTACTGAAATTGTTAAAATTATTAGCTAACAATAGGAATAAGGAACTATAATACTTAAATTTTGCAAAATCTAAGCTCTGCAAATTACCGCAGACCACACGGGAGTTTATTCTATAAAGGCTCGCGATGCGACAGCAGTTCTTTTCTAGGATGCTGAAACCTGGTTCTTTACCTCAAGTTCAGAATGGATCCACTATTGAAAGAAAGGTTTACTAGCACTGCCGTGGCTGAATTCAGCAAAGGTGAAAGAAGGTTTAACCATACTTCTGGCTCTCTCCATTTCTCAGCTGCTAAATATTTCAGTGATACTTTTATACTTGTGATAATGAAACCATCACTTCAGCTACAGACAGTACAAACCTTGACCTACATGCAAGACGAGGCTAAATTCAAAAAAGAATCTGGGGTACGTTTCTGGAAACAACCCATGCAAAACAGGAATAAGCCAGTTTTTTGTTGTGTACAGCCTTAGAAACATGGCATCATTTAATAAAGGATAGCTGCATGGAAACATAAAATGAGATCAGATTCTCATTCAAAACCGAAAGGAAACAACTGCAGAGTTTCCATTTGCATTGTGATATTGGTATTAAAGAGAATAACGTCTTTCTGCATCTCTACTATTGCACCTTTTAAAAGGATTTGGTTGCCAAGGAAACTGGTTCTGGCCCAGTATTAATCTGAAACACATATATTAACAAAAGTTGGTGTAAGTAACACAGTACTCAGAATTGGTTTTATTCTTAATGTTCAAGTTCAGGTTTTTGTATCTAAGGCTGTTAAGTTTTTATTTCATAACCTTTTCTGAGTGAAGGAAAACACATTTCAGTGAACTGATACTCTGATACTTTAAGCTGACAGGGCCAGCTATATCAATCTCTCTCTTTAAAGTCCTTCTACCTTAAAATAAAAATAAATACTGCAGGTTTATGTTTGTAGCTAATACTGAAAATATAAGCATTAAGGCATATTAATCTTTCTTTAAGATTTCGCACAAAACACAAAACCGCTTACGACAGAATTTAAATATTTTTCATTTTTCTTATCCACCTCAATTTTTATTTTTTCATTTTAGCTGCAAGCTTAGTGATGCTTATAGTCAGCTGTAAAATGTAACTGAATCAATAGGGTTTTCAAAAATTCTTTTGTTGCATAACCGTTGCCACGCCCTTAGTACATATGATTATTTTAACAGACATGATTGCTCTGCTTTCACAATAGATTTTTTTAAAAACAGATAGTTACAATTGTCATGCCAATATGTGAAGCCAACAATTTAATATTAGGTTGTTTTCATTAACAGTTTAATACATTTTTTTTTAACTGAAAGCTACATTCCGAAGCCCATTTCATGTTCTTGCAACACCGACCAAGAAATCAGTAAAACATGCAAATCTCAACCTACCTGGTGTACCACTTAGTGCAGTGTTAGCATGGCAAGGCACCCAGCCATTTTTATGTAAAGCGATGGAGATAAGTTCTATTCTTGGTCTTCTTGGTAATTTTTTAGAAGCAGTTGTCAAAAATCAGATGGGAAGCAGCTTGAATAGACTGTGATCAGAAGAACTGAGTTTATCAATAGGGAAAGCAGGAGTGGGGAAAAAAAAATGTCCTCATCCAAGGTTTTCCGAAACTGCAACACAGGGTTGGTTTTATTTTTTCCTCCTCCTCAGAGGGTTCAAAGCTGGAAGCTGACCACTGCAAAGGCCACTTGTCACATTTACTGAAAATCAGCCTATTGATATCACAGCTGAAAATATAAACTCGACAACCAAAGCCCATTGCACAACGTGGACTGCGTAAGAGTTAAAAATAGATTCGACGTGCCTCCTACCTGCATAATAAATATGTAAGTTTCAAGTGCTTTAATTCGATAGTCACATTAATTAACAATACAATATACATTATTTAAACTACAGTAAACGCAAGAAGAAAAAGGGTGACACCATCTGGAAGCACAGTTTGCTTTTTTTTTTTTTCCCCTCCTTTCCAAGGGCTAATAATGTAGTTTGAATGTGATGACAAGCTAACAGCTCACCACATTGCAAATGAAAAAAGAATTCTTAAGGTGATGCTCAAATATCTAAGCCTGTAATGAAGCACAAACCAGTCTTCACTACTGCATGACATGGCACACAGACCATTTACATACTCACATTTGAGATACTAGGCACAGTATAATGAATTCAATACACAGCATGCAGACAGCACAAGCAACGTTAATCCTGCCTGCCATTTTAGGCTTGCAGGAGTAAGATACATACTGCAGCACAGCTCTGGTAAGGGAGGAGGCAAGGGACAGCTCACCTTAAATGCAGTATCTGATTAATGTTGTAAGTGACATTGCGTATCAGCAACAGAGTCTTGGTTCAACTGGGTGGGAGGGAACAAAGAAAATTGTCATCAACTGGTGATGCAAGATGAGCTCCAGTCACTAACACTGTTAGCAAACTCCAAATTCTACAGTGATACAGTAGTAGGCATTTCAAACTCTTATCAAAATCTGCCTGTGCAATGGCTGAGTCCGCCTGCAGAGGAAAACAAAACCATCTTCTCGCTTATTGGAGAAACGCTGGATTGACTACGGTAACATCCTCTTGATGCAGAAAGATTGCACGCCGCACATATTAAATCCTGGATGCATTTGCTATGCTTTCCTAATTTTTAAGTCACCGAATTAAAAAAAAAAAAGAAAAAAAAAAGACAGTGATAGCAAAAGTAGCATAACTAAAGGTCTAGTGTTCACACAGATGAAACGTCTCCTTTTCTCTCCTTTCTGTTTTCTCTCTTTTAGCGTCCATCAAAATCCTGAGCAGTATTGACAAACCACACAAGCACAGGGTCTGACTGCATGATCAGCTGTCTGTGTCTACGCTACACCCTGTTAACCACAAGCAGTGTTAGAGCTAAATATATCTGCAATGCAGAAACGGTAGGTGCTGTGTGGTATACAAATCCGATTAATTATAAAATAGTTCTCTATCCTCCGATAGCATAAATGAAAGAAAATTTGGTGCTGATCTTTGTCAGGCACGGTATCTGACAGACTAACAGCATATAAAAGCTATCCTAAGTATACTGACCTAGATAGCACTAAGAAGACTTAAGCAGCGTACGAGCATACTCACTGTCAGAGCAAGGAAAACGAAACAATGATTGCCTAATCAAACTGAAAGCAACAACTCACTACCACAGTATGAATTCCAAAATGCTACGTACTGTATATGCACATCGCATGTTATTGGAAGATGCAAAGCTCCTTTGTTTTTTTTTTCTCGGAGGCTTTTCTTAGCTACGGTTGCACAATGACATTCTGACATCATGGAGGTCAATGCAGATACTAAAGTGCCATCGTCTTTAAGAAAAAAATAATTTTGACGTATTAAACCACAGCTGCAAAATAACAGTAATAATAATTAAAAATTTCACATCACCTACTTAACGTCTTTCTGCTACCTTCCGAGATTAATAGCATGCACATTGTTCAGCCGCGTACGTTAAATTGGTATCACCCTCTGCAGGGACTGCAAGAGTAATTGTGGGAATTAGATTTTGATAAATTAGTGCTGAAAAAGGATTATTTTCTGGAAAAATTCAGAATGCAATAAAATATTTTGCATATATAATGAAAAATACACAGAGGAAAAAAGCATTAAAAACTACTAATCTGATTTTTTTTTAATGCCTAATAAGCAAGCCTGGTTTTATTTTTATCGTCACTGTGTCTCCAAAGGGAGAATGAGAACACCATGCCGCAGTTTACTCCAACCTGAATTACTTTCCCAGAAGGCTAAACCGTTAGTTGAGGTAAAACAAACCATAAGATCTACCTGTTTAGAGAGCAGAATCCCACAGACTATTTCAGTGACTTCTCACGGCTTCCTATCTCTCTACCCGCAAATACCGCGAGCTGATACCCAGCACATGAACGGAATTGTGAAGATTAACATGTTAGCTCTGAGAGTACTGCACTGGAAGATTTCTGTAGGTAAATATTGTTTACCATACGTGTAAGTGTATATAAACAGTTTCTGGCCAACTGCTGAAATAAATAGCTCCTTGTGAGGCCAGATTTGTACAGAGAATCGCTATCTTTCATTCGACCTGGCAATGCAGCTGAGAAAGAAAGCAGCTGAATTTTCAGCCACATATTCTTTCTCCAGGAACCTGTGTACACTGTGAGGTTTTTTTCCGAAAAGACCACTTGTTTTTAAAAGTAAAAACTAATACTGAGTATTATGTTAAATCAGAAAACCTTGTGCAGCAACAACTAGACTGCTGTATGTACGTATTCACTTCTTGTAAAAAATAGGCATTCTGATTTTGGTTTTCTTCCTCTTCGTTCTTTTTTAACGAGTAAATAGGTATCTATTTAATTTGGAGGTTTTTCTTTGGGAAGTTATTTGGCAGTTCGTTCTCTTGCATTTTAAAGGCTGGGAATGAGATGATCCTAACAGTCAGTGCTTTAAAATATTCAGAATCCCCTTCCATAAATAGCACATCTGTCACACAGAAAGGGAACCCAGCCAGCAGAAAGGCAGACCAGACCAGCAAAAACAACTTCTATTCCAATACATGTTTACAAAATAAGTTAGGATTTTAGCAACTTGTTATTTGAAATTCTTTTCTTTTGAGCTTTTTGAACTAAGAGCTGATTATATACATGCCACCATATATCAACTTTAAATTAAGAATGGTAAATGTGGATGAATTATAAAGGCTTTTTTAATCTTCATCTCATAGTCAAATGTATGCTATCAAGCTCGTCATGCCCTGTTTAAAACCGTGGCAAAGCTCCTGTGTATTTCAAAAAGAGCAGGTTTGGGCCTTACACAGCAGTCTGTTAGGTTTATGAGAAAGTACGATATTAGAATTTCAGAACCGAGTGATAGGTTAGTTTAAAGACAATGATTTTCAGCAAAAGACAGATTTCAGTGGAGTCGCACCCCAAATACATCTGTTCCTGCATTCTTGAGGTTAGCATTTGCATTCTCCCGGAGAAGTACTGTTGTGGGAGAGACACAGCAAGGTATTGTGGGTTGTGTGATTTAGGAAATATTAAAAGCCTGCTGGCAGTGAATGCAGCAGAGGAATAAACATCTCACACTGAACAGGGGAGTGAGCTTGTCCAAATCTTTATGCATATCTCTTGCTTTAATAGGCCATTTTCAGTGCTTGGCAATAATTTTTCCAGGATTCGATTTGCCATGATTTTGCTTCAGACTCAACATAATTTCAGTTCAGAAACCAGATTCTAGGCCCTAGAATGTGCAGCCGCATGATACAGGGCACAGTAAATAAGTAAATTTTTAAAATTGCACTTGTTGGTTGCACAAAGTAGGGCCAAATTTTCACAGCAGACATATATTCACCCTGGATGGTATTTCTCAGTCAGAATCTTGGATTTAAGCCCTAACCTGATTTGTGCCAAAACTATCGTAATCCAAAGGCACTGGCTCTTCTGATTCTTGGCTACAAAATTCCTTTGCTTCGGTCAGGACCATCTCAGCCCATCTATGAGCTTGTGTCAGTTCTTTAGTCATTCAGCTTAAAGTGAGGCTATTTCAAGTATCCCTGCTGGATCCCACAGGCCGTTTGTGCGCTAACCCTTCCCACTTTCAAACTTCCTACTCGTAAACGTGCTTCCTCTTCCTCTATTTATCACCACTCGAGGGCAACAACATCTAATTTCTTCTCACATACTATAGTTTATGAAAATTGGTGAGGAATGGGTAGTCCTAGTGTCACTTTGTATTGCAGCCTCCACCTTGCGGTATATGGTTTCTTGGAGGAAAAGTCCTAGTCCTCCAGATCTGTCATTTGGAGAGCCGAAGCAAAAGGACATGGGGTGTGGAAAAAAAGACTCACATAATGTCCCCAAAACTGTACTGATTTTTGCTAGAAAGTATTTCCTGGTCACCTTGTCATCTGAAGAAGGAAGTACATGGGGGCAGTCTGGTAGACTGGGAACTCTGCCAAGGACCAACCTTGTAGCAGTATCTGGAAGACTAGCAGACTGTTAGAAAAGAAGTGTCAAACTCTCCTAGTTTTATGTGGATCAGCTCACTTCTGTCTTTATTCAACACAGGGCCAAGCTAGACCAAGAGAATAAATTGTCTCTCTAGCTATAGAGGACACCCTGGATATGGGAGTTACACGCAATCATACACGAATGAATGAACAGACATACACACGCTTGGGTTCTTTCCCACCTCAGTACTTTTTTTAAACTGTTTGTCAAGCAAATGAGCAACTTAGAGAAAACAAAGGATAGGATCAGTCCCAGCCCTCAAGAAACTGTAATCAGCTGTTCTGTGATACCATCCCTGCAAAGCAATGACAAGGGGACACGAAGCACAGCTGGGAATCCAGGGTGGGTGTTTCCAAAAGTGCATACCAGAACCAGCTTCAGCCTTTCAACGAACCTGCTTGTGGGATGGCTGTTTCAGCCTCTGAATTTAGCTGCATCCTTTATATTTGCCTCTTCATTCCACTAGTGCCATTGCAAAAAACCACCTTGTTGATTAATACTCACATTGAAATTAGGGTTATTTTGGAAAAGAAAAACCACACCCTTGATCATGAGCTAACACTCACGTTCAGGAAAGCATCCATATACCGAGACATTCAGGCTAGCGATGAACTCGACAGTCAAATGCCTTCCATCCAAAATCCTACTGCTCGTTACATGACTTAGAAGCTATTTTCTTCAGTACTGAAACCTCAACTAGTTGTTGGGCTGTGGAAAACAAGGAGTGGGAAGGAAAAAACCAGGACTGATGACAGAACCTCAGTGGTATACCTTTCTTGAGTCAAAGTAAAGCACTTTTATACCTGCTCCAGCTATCATGCCCAGCACTTCTTAATTATTCCAATACATGATTTACACACCTGCATTCTTAATTGGCACACTCACATAAACAGGCCATTGAAAATAATATCTAAGTGGTTAAAGATGCAGGTTCAATCTCCTGCTGTTCCTGTTAGATGGGTTTAATTTTCAGCACTACTGAATTAAAAGCAGGACAGCCTTTAAAGGCAATTCCTCTTATAAAAATCAAATACTAAGATTCTACAATAATAGTAAATATCTGACTATTATGAAATTATTCTGATATACTGCATTGTATCAATGTGTTCTAAATCTGCATTGTGAAAAATCATCGCTTGCCTAAACTGAAGAATCACAGAGAAGTCATGTATTAAGATATGTTGAGGTGCTGTATATGGTTTTTTGTGAAAGACTTCTGAAAGCCACTTACAGTCTAGTACTCTTAACTATAGAATCTTGAAGGATTAAAACACCTGGGATTCACTGTAAACAAATGTCAAAGAGAATTTCTTTAAAAACTGTAAATCCATCCATAGAATCTGAAAAAGTCATGCCATTATAGATATTTGCACTCACCTTTCTAGGTTGCATTTCTGTATTTTCTGTGTAACACAACACTCAAAACAGACACTCAAAATAGTTAGCAGTACAAGTGGCTTTGTCTTGCTTTTTCTCTGACTAGTGCTTTAATTACTGATGAGAATCGTCTCTCCCTCTAATTATACCTCTTAAGGCCCTATTTGCTTTCTAAACTGCTGTCAGACACTATGCCAAAGGTCTCATATTTCTGTCTCCTATCACTCCTGGCTAATATACCTGATTGGTGAATTTAGGTATTGTATTTTTATTTTGTTCTTATCAATTTTATTCTTCTCTGTACTAAATGGCACAACTTGCTTGATGCTCATACTTACACTTTTCCTCTGCTTCCCTTGTATGGATCGGCACTTCCATGTTCACATCACCTATTTTTATCTCCTCCAGTTCTAAGGGGCAGACCTGTCGCTGAGAGAGTAACAGACTCAAAGATTTGATACAGAAAGTGGCTTCACTTAGTCACATAAAATCGTGGAGAGAGATACAGACATTTTAGACAAATCATTATTAGTAATACTGGACAATAGACAAGAAGGCAGTAAGAGTAAGAAAAAGGAATTTTCTCAGAGCAGTCAAAATCTATTATTTGCAAAAGGAAGTTCAACCATTTTACATCTTTTTAGAAGTAAATCGGCAGAAAATTTCCTTTTGTAAACTCCTGATTAAAGTTACTTCTGAAACATATGGCTGTAAGCAGGATCTGTTTTGTGAAGATGGTCTCTCTCAGTTATTGATTCCCGCCCCTCCCC
>NW_010236217.1:0-1587 GCF_000690775.1 Eurypyga helias
AGCCCAACTCTCTCAGCCTTAATGACACTGCAAGTCTGTGAAAAAAATGAGCAATAGCACTGTGCCAGGAGGAATAGCGGGCGATGACGGGGCAGGGTATGGCCCTGTGAAAGATCATTAAACCCATTTACTACAACATATTTTGAAAGATGATAAACCTTACTGATGGATTTGTGGTATGTATGGGACAATTGGGCATATGACCACCATAAAGAAGGCAGAGGGAGAAGTTCACAGAGATCCTGGGTTATGACTCTCTCTGCAGCAGGCGTAAGTGGTCCAACAGATACGTTTGTGGAACCTGCTCTACCCTGTGCACCCCCCTCCACTTCCTTCCCACCCATCTTTTGCTGCTGCTTCTGCCACTCCTCCAGCTATTGCCTCTGCTAAAGGTCTTCCAAATCCAGCTGCAATGCAGCCTGTAGCCGGGGGAGCTAATGCTCCCCCTCTAATATTGCATGTATTTACTTATCAAACCTGGAATCCCAGAGATTTAACTGTGTGGGGCAGTAAAATGCCTAGATTGAGGGAAGATGCAGATCGGTGAGCCCAATTATTTTCAAACACTTGTATTGGATATAATCCATCCTGTGGGGATAATCAAATATTATTGAAGGAGTTATTTTGATCTGATGAAAGGGGTAAAATAATTGAAAAGGATGCAGAATTGACGTGACAGGCTGGGGAAAATAGGAATCCTTGGCCAGCAAATGATCCAAATTAGGGTTATACAGGAGACGGAGCCAACTGTCAGACGGCGATTCGGAATTTAGTGGAAGCTGTTAGAAACTTTGGAGAACTGGGAGCAAACTGGATGAAAGTAGAAGAATGTAGTCACAGGCTGGATGTATTTGTTGATCAAGACGCCCTAGATATATGAAAATACTGTTAAGAACATATGCCTGGGTGACAAGGGGAGACATTCCTAAAGATCCCAAGTGTGATTTATGTCCGGTGGATGGGAGGAAAAACATAGATCTGAACTCACAAAGGAAAAGAAGCTGGGAAAGCAGCAAGAATCTATTTTTTTGCAGCACTAAGTGTACCACTATGAGGGTGAGGGAGGGGATTTTCCCCTCCAAGAGAACAAAACGGAAAGAGGTAGGTTAAAGCAGAGGTTTGAAAGAGGAATGAGGAGACTTGGAAATAACTGGGAGGGAAAGTGTCATTACTGTGGGAAACGTGGTCGCTGGCAAAGACAATGCCTACTTCACCCGAGGGGGACTCGGGAGGAACAGGAGGTGTAGGGCAGGAATCACGAAGTAATCCACAATGATGGGAGGCAGGGGTCTTGGGAGATTCTGTGGCAACTGGAGTCTGTGGGATGCGGAAAGCCCAGCGGACGTGTAAGGGACATGTAATCGGGGAAGGAGAGTGTCGAGTTTTCAGTCGGCGCAGGAGCAACCCTGTCGCTTTGAAAGTGTGTACCGACGGATCAGTATCACAGGACCGGGTACTAATTCAAGGGCTAACGGGAGAGGAGAACGTGTCTGAAGTAAGCCGTTAGGAATAACCACAGGAAACGAGGGAAGATGTGCATCCGCAGGAGAGCCCCTAGCGTGTTTGTTCGGAAGAGATCTCCCCCAA
>NW_010236218.1:0-742 GCF_000690775.1 Eurypyga helias
CCCAGCCTGTCCTTGAATGGTGCCCACGGACCCACCGAATGGCACTGAACAACATTTCTGCACCTCTCCAGCGGGACAGGACGAGAGGAGCGGGTGCCTGAAGGCACGGCGAGGGCTGAGGAGGAGAGGGGCAGCCGGCAGGGACACCTCCAGGAGGAAGGAAGGAGGGGGACCATGTCCTACCCGTCACTGGTAGCTCGCCATCCGTGAGGGTTGGAGTGGCCATGGACCCCCTTGGAGGGGATGTGGGCTGTGAACCCCACCCCGGGGCACAGAGCTCTGCAGGCAGAGCCCAAGGGACCTTTCTGGAGGGCGCCAGCATGGCTGGGAGCTCGCGGCAGCTGGCAAAACCCACTGGCAGCAGCTTTTGATGGCGGGGACTGCCCTCATGCTCCCGAGGGGCTGCGGGGTGCCAGGGGCCTGGCCCAGCCCCACAATGGGGTTTTTTTTGCCAACCGATTTCTGCTCCACGTGCTCCAGCCCTTTGCTCTCCTGAGGCTCCGACTAAAGCAGAGCTGAGCCTCTGCACAGGGACGCAGGTGATAAGCATTCGGACAAGTGCCATGGGAATGCTAAGGCAGGCAGAGAGGTGCCTCAGGCCTTCCCCCCGCCTTCCCTCGGCCTCCCTGGCCCCTTCCTCAACCCTCCGACCCCCCCTTTGGGGCCCTGCTCGCGTGGGTTTCGCAGGCGGCGTGCTGCTGAGCTGTCAGCAGCCTGAGACCCCGTCACCTTGAGCTCGCAC
>NW_010236218.1:779-7322 GCF_000690775.1 Eurypyga helias
GCTGAGCCCTCAGCCCTCTGTCCCCGCTTAAACCCACCAGAGCTGGCCAAAAAATCACAGGGAGGGCACAGGATGACCAGCTGGGCAGATAACGTGGTTTAGTCTTGATTTCCCAGGGTGACCTACAATGAGAGGCGAGGGGCCATGATTTGGAGCATCACGCTTCCCAAAAAGGCTTCCCTGGGCACTATGGGTTGAGAGAGATGCTCAGGGGGGAGGTGGGGCAAAACGTGCTCCTGCTGGCTGATGCTTTCGGCTGGGGAACCTCAGCACCCGCAGCTGATTCTGGGTGAGATTCGGGCACGGCCGCTTCCCCAGCCGCTGCCGCGCCACAGTCCAGCATTTGTAAACAGCCCCGAAGTCCTCGGCAAGGTGTCATGGGAGGAAATAGCTGGATGTTGGGGATCGCAGCATCCTGACCTGCTCCTCACCCTTCTCGGTGACTAACCGGCTCACAATTTCCGTTCGGGAAGACGCAGGACGCGGTGGGAGGATGTGAGAGCAGCTGTTACACTGCTCCTGGCAGGTGCCACGGGCCGGTGGGGCTGCTTTGGGCTCTCTCCTATGTCCGTCCATGGCTCCATGCCGCTTGGATCGCCCTCACCCTGCCTGCCTGTGCTTCCTGCAGGAGTCAAATGCCCGACAAGGCTGCGCTGGCTGCGGCCACGCTGTGGGCTGAGGAAAGGGGCTGAGAGCGGCTTCATCACGAGCTGTAGAGCCAGTGATGCCTCAGCACTCCGGGGTGGGAAGGCTTAGCCCAGGGCTGCCCATGGGAGGGATGCCGGGGGCAGGGAGATGAGGGGGCTGCAGCCAGATCTTTCTTGGAGGGGGAATGGGACCGGCACAAACACAGGCTCTAGGGTGACACCCAGGCAGAGCTTTTACATGTTGGTGCTGGTCTATGGGGACTTGAGGTGAGCCTGTCCCTGCGCTGTGCCGCCCTTGGCGGGTGCCCGCTTTGTGACATGGCTGGCCCAGTGCCCAGCAGCAGCCCCGCGTGGGTTCCCCTGCTCCCCACAGCCATGGGCTGTTCAGCCCAGCCCCACATGGACACCACTGTTTGTCTCCAGACGCCATGCCTAATGCGGAAGTGGGATCACTTCCGTCACCGCTCAGTGCTGATAAACAGTCGTTTGGGGCTATCTTAATTACAAGAGCCTTAACGAGCTCCCTTGACCCAAGCGGCAGCCCGGAGGGTGCTCAGCATCTGGGGCTCCCACGCCATGGGCAGGTGTCTGCCCATCGGGTTTGTCCTGATCGGCCCCATTCCTGCAGAGGCCACGTGTGTGGGAAGGCGGCGTGGGACATGGCGTGGGGACGGGGCACGGAGCCAGCGTGCTGGTGGGGACAGCCAGTGGTGAATCCCACCCCCTTTCACACTGCAAAGGGTCTCAGCCCAGAGTGCAGGGCATCTGGCCCAGCCATAGCTGGACCCCACCATGGAGGCCTCCAGGCTCCCTTCAAGAGTGAACATCCCTCACAACTCCTGTCCTGGGAGGGTCCGGAATACCCCAGACCCATCAGATGTTCTTTGGGAGAGAGGGCTCCTATGGCTGGAGCACCATGCCCCAGGCTCACCGGAGAAGGTGACAGATGCTCTGTGTTTGGGGAAACCGAGGCAGAAGCAGCAGGCAAGATTTGCCTTGAGTTGTGCAAGAAGCCAAGGCTTAAATATAGCAATTAACCCCCTCCCCACCACCACCAGCTCCCCCCTGCTCCCAGGCTATTCTTGCTCCTGCTCCCAGCTGCCACGGAGCTGGCACTCCTCAGGGAGCTTGTTTTGGGGGAAGAAAGCAGAGAGGTTGGGGTCTTCCCAGCCCTGCCATAACCCCAGCTGATACGTCCTGGCTGCAGCACGGACCCGAAGCCTCTGTGCCAGGGCAGGCCCGGGTCTGGGGCTGCTGCACAGCAGCGTCAGGCAGCGCCAGAGGAGGCGTGCGGAAGACATGGCTCTGCTGCAGGATGAACTGCAGTGTCTCACTCGGAGGCATGTGGCTCCTCCAGCTCCCTGCCCACTCTGCCGCGTCCAGCCGCAGCTGCCTGGGGACAGGAGCAGGAGGGAGGCACTCGTCCCAGCTCCATCTCTTTTAGCATCGTTCCCACTGCTGAAGGTACATGTCTCAAGGTGGAGCCAGAAATAGCGCGGCTCTGTGCTGCATCAGGGCTGGCAGGGCTGCAGGGTTTGGCAGGGGGACAGGCAGCGACTGCAGCAGTGGGAACTTTCCAGCCAGAGCCTGCGGGAGCGGACGGTGCGGAGATGGAGCCATTTCGGGGCAAACCCAGTCCAGAGACTGCATCTCGGCCTTTCTCAGCCCCCAACCGCGGGGGGTCGCAGGGAGGGGTTCGCTGGGAAGAGGGGGACCAGCCGTGAGTGGGAAGGGACAGAAGTAGCAGGGCTGTATCTCCCAGAGGAGGGCGGTTGGGATCGCATCCCAGCTGAGGTGCACGAGCTGGGACACAGGCTGTGCACCCGCCACCGATGCGCTGCAGGACTCCAGCAAGTGACTGCACCCTGCCGTGCCCCATGGGCAGCAGGTATCACCCACAACTCCAGCTTCACAGGGGGCCCAAGGCTTGACCCAGGAGGTTTCTCAGCCTCTGAGGAGCTGGGGGTTATGGCAGGTTCTCCATCACAGCCAGCCTGACCCTCTGCGGAGCTCTCGGTGCTCAGCCCAGGACCACAGGGCTCGCCGTGAAGCCCTCGGCAATGCTGGCAAGCTGAGCGCATTCCTCCCAGCTGCTGATTTACTCAAAAATATTTCTGAGGTTGATCCTCATTGGGAGAAACATTCCCAAAAGCCCCACGAGAAGCTGCTGAGTCTGGAGTAACCACATGTACGACTCGCTCAACAGAAGTCATCCCTATGACTAGCCCCGGTGTCAAAGGGATCGAGGCCAATGTGCTGCCTTTTGATCTCCCCCTTTGCTGGGTGAAGCCGAATTTCAGGCCATGGCTTGGTTTTCACCACTTCCTGGTAGGGGTTTCCTGCCATGATGTAAGCACAGGCATTTCTGGGAGGTGAGTCAGAGGCTGCAATGAGAACCACCTGGCTTGATCCTGATCCCGGGACAAGCGGGATCCCTCGCCGTGATGCTCGGCGCCTGTGGGCAGCCTCCCCGGGGCAGAATTACTCACTGGGGACACAACGTCCCACCACAGCCCCCCATTTCTGGCCTGGGAAGAAGAGCGATTTGCACCCCCAGTTGCCACAGCTCCTCTTGCTTTGCCGGGCTGGGATCAGCGTGCCGCGGCCACCCCACTCAGGCTCCAAGGGGAAATTTGGTAAAGGAGAAAGGGCAAAACTTGGTCCAGCGCTGGGGGAGCTGCCTGCAGTGGCTGTCCCTCCCCAGTGCCATGTCAGCCCCATGCAAGAAACTGCCCCAAAGACCCCCTGGCATGCACAGGGCAGCACCAAGGCTCTGGTTTTCTCCTGGGAGCGAGGCAGGACTTGGCAGAGCTGAGAAACTGCTCCCCAATCCCGGTCATTGAAATGCAACAAATAAAGCTGGTTTCTGGTCAAGGAACTTCCCAAGTTTACCCTGATGAGCTTTACCAGGTTTTTCCTATTAAAACCTGCACAACCCCTGCACCCCCAGCATTACTCAAACCCTTCTGCTTAGCAAACCACTGCACCGCCACCAGCAAGTGAGACCGAGTGCGGATAAGCCTTTTCCAAGGAGCTAAACCTGCTTAAAGCCAGCCTGTTCCCCGTCCCACCCTCCTAATCCTGCCCGGCCGATAATGAAGTAATAAAGGACTGCAAAGCCTTGCGCTGGGGGGAGGTTTCTGCTGCCTCTGTACATGCCAGGGGCTGGTACATTAATTACTCTCGAAGTAAAGAGAATTGCTTCTTTCTTCTCCTTTTCCTGGCTGTAAAACCAGGTGTGCAATCACAGTCGCTCCCTTTTCCAGGAGAAAGGTTGGTTGTCCCAGCGATAACAGTGGTGATCTCTGCCCCATGCCCTGCCCGGGCTCCTCCGGGGCTGATCCCAACCCCCCCAGCTCCAGCAGACATCCCGGTGGGACCTGCAAGGCCGGCCCTGCGAGGCTGCCAGGCCTCTCCCCACAGGCATGAAACTGGGAAGGCCAGGGAGGAATTCTCAGAAACACGGGAGTGGGGTGGGTTTGGGGCAGAGGTGTTGTCAACCCACCCCAGGAGGCGACCTGGGGGTCTGCTGTGCCGGCGGCTGCCCTGCAGCAGAACGCACAAACTCATCACATCTCAGCCTCGGCAGCTGGGAAAGCGAGGGGAGGTGACCACGCGGGCATGACCCGTGGCCTGTGGCCAGGATGGCTGGGAGCACCCCGCAGGGCAGCAGAATGAGGACCAGAGGATGGTGCTGGGAGACCCCCGAGGGCAAAGCAGAGGCTGAGGGCGCTCCAAGAGGCCGCAGCATCAGCCCCAGGCTGGTGTGCTGAGGCTGCCGGGTGGGAAGGGGTTAAGCAGCCCTGCCTTCTCCTGCACACCTGAATTGCATGGAGAGCCAGGAGGGGAGGGCTTTAAAAGAGGAGGGTAACAGCAAGACCCTCCCCAGGGGTCTGGGAAGGAGCTGGTGATAGGCTGAGTGCCATGTAGAGGAGCTGTGCCATGGCCCCCCACAATGCTGGGTCCCCTTCCACACCCTTGGGACACACTCTCCCACCTGCTACCCCCTTCCTGGGTGTTGCTCTGGGCTTTGCCCCTGCTGCCGCCCTTGATGGCGTGACCCTGCAGGAGCCTGTCCCTTCTGTCCCCGTCCCTTGGGGTGTCCCTGCACCCCTGGGAGCTGCCGTTTCTCTGGTGGGTGCAGGACCTTGGGAAGCAGCCAACTCCCTACATCCCAGAAAACAGTCTGCCACCCCCAATTATTTTCACAGCTCCTTCCTTTTGAAGGACAAAGGCAGCAACTTGTGACAAGTGGGTGCTGGGACTACTGTCACACAAACGTGCCTTGCAGGGCAGCAGCGGCTGTCGCTAAACATGCACCAGCATGTGTGGCTGAGGGAGAGCCCGGACTGGAGTTTGGGGATGCCTGAGAGGGGGGGTCTGGGCCATGTGGTGAACGGATGCTGCCAGTTCATCCCAAATTGTAGGGTTATCACCAGCCTGGAAGCCGGATTAGTGTCACGCGCCTGGCCGCGCTGCCTGCTCGGAGTGACCCCAGGCAGCTGATGCTGTGAGATCCCATCTCCCCTGGCACTGCCATTAGGGAGCAAGTGGGAATAGCCCCTGCTGTGACAAGGCAGGGATGGCCTGCAGGGGACGGAGGGAACCTGGAGAGGCAGCTGGCTTTGGTGGCAGCAAACGAGGACAGGTGTCTGGTGCCGCAGTGGATCTGCCCCCGCAGCAAGCGAAGGGTGACGGCAGTGCCACGGCTCCTCTCGCCCTGCCAGCGAGTGTAAGTCTTGACCTTGTCCGGCTGCAGCACACAACCCCGCTGCCCGCTTCGCCGCACTCGTGGCAGGGCTGCAGCTGTGATGGAGTACCTGCACTGAGCCCTGTGGCCTGATCCTGCTGCGGGAGCAAATCCAGCTGGCACCTGAGGTGAAAGGGGCACTCTCCTGGCTCATACACCAGGTAGATAGCTGTGGGGCTGGCGCTGAGCGAGCATGGAGGGAGATGTGGGGTTGGAACCACGCTGCAGGAGAAATGACGCGTCATCAGGCCTGGTGAAGGGGGACAAAACCCTTCATCCTGGCGCTACTGCAGTAGTGGCATACGGAGGGGACGCTGATGCATTTCTATCTCATTTGCACTGAGGATGACACATCTTAAGGAATGCTGGAGAGCAACAACCTTTAATGAAGTGTTCAGCGGAAGGGGACCGAGAGCAACGCTGCAGCTCCCAGCTAAGCATGAAATGTTTCTGACAGGAGACGTTGCCCGAGGCACCGCTGCCGTCACGCACCTGGCCCCACGCACCAGAGCAGCCCAGCAGCGGGGAGAGATGCTACTGAATAAGAGGTGTACATCCTCCACGTCCTGAACGAAGCCGGCCGCGAGTTCCTCCTCCTTCCCCGCTCTCAGCTGGGAGAAAACAGGCCAAGGGATGACGACCTCATGCAGCAGCTGAGAAAACTGCCGGGAATAAAACTCTCCCTCCAGGGCGAAGGCAGTGATGCCGGGTGATCCTGGTGATGAAATTCATCTTGTTTGCCTTCCTTATGGCGTAAAGCACAGTGCTGGGGCCCGGAACGGTCAGCACGGAGCTCTGCCAGGTGGGCTGGAGCAGAGGTTTTAGTGCCTGTAACCGAGCGGGACTTTGTCCTCGCATCCAAGGAGCCCGGAAGACCTTGGAGAGCCTGAGGGCGAGCGTTCCCTTGGGAAGTGGTGCAGAGAGGAGGTTTAGCTCCAGCAGCACCGCCTCAGGGCTGCCATCCCACTGCCAGCACAGCCTTGGGGTGCTGATGCGAGCCACGGACCCAGAGCGTGGCCTGGCCCCTGTGGATGCAGGAACCGGCTGGCAGAACCCCTCCGGGACACTGTGGGGCTCCAGGAAGGCTCAGGTTTAAGGAGTATGGGGCGGGAGGAAAGCCTGCCCGCCCCACCTCCTTCAGGCCTC
>NW_010236219.1:0-7888 GCF_000690775.1 Eurypyga helias
CAGAGGTGAGACTGAGTGGCCTGGATTTTCCCGGGTCCTCTTTATTCCATTTTTAAAGATAGGGGTTATGTTTCCCCTTTTCCAGTCATCAGGAACTTTACCAGACTGTCATGACTTTTCATATATGATGGATAGAGACTTTGTAACTCCATTTGCCAATTCTTTCAGGTCCTGTGGATGTATTCCATCAGGTCCCAGGGACTTGTGCACCTTCAGGTTCCTTAGGCGTTCTCGAACTGGATCTGCACTGACCATGGGTTGCTCTTGATACTCCCAATCCCTGCCCTGGCCTTCCGTGACTTTGAGGGTACGGCTTTTTTCTTTTTGTGAATACCAAGGCAAAAGAAGCATTGAGTACCTTGGCCTTCTCCATGTCTTGGGAAAACAGCTCTCCTATTTCCTTCTGCAGAGGGCCCACATTTTCCTTGATGTTCTTTTTATCCTCTATGTACCTATAGAAGCCCTTCTTGTTGGCCTTGATATCCCTGGCCAGGTTCCATTCTGTCAGGGCTTGAACTTTCCTAAATTATATACTTTTGAAACTCACATGTATATTAACAATATATATGCAATAATATTAGAATTAGAGTCATCTCCTTCAAGCTGCAATTCAGTCTCTTTTTGTTTCCACTAGTGTGAATTTAATAAACTGAACATGGTTCTGATTTGTTAAGAGAAGGAATATTCAAGACAGTTAAAAACATTACAGCAATTGTAATCATTAGCTTATCTACAGAGATAACTTCGTTGAACCAATTACTACTATAATGTCCCAGGCAAGAGAAGTACTCCATATATTCACTTTGGAGATGTCACACTGTAGATAAGTTTGTACTGTAGTATTTGTGCCCTCACTTCCTGTCTTGATCCTTAACTTATTTTTAGAAAACTTTTGTTACGAATATGCACATTTCTTTTTTTTTCACAAGAAGGAGTATTTTATTCTGTAAATATCTTTCAGTCTATTTCTAATTATTTTTTAAGAAAATATGCTCTTCACCACCTCACTCTCAAATGATGAACCATTAAAAATGCTGTCTTCTAACAAACAAATGGGTGCTTAGCAATTCCTTCTCAACTCTCCAATGAAAATTCCATCATAAGAACAGTTCCATGACCTGCAGTTTGCCATAGCAATAGACAGTCCCCCTTACCTTTAGGGAGAAGGCAAGAAATGAAGCAGATTTTAGCTCACCCTTGGATCAAGTGATGTGTGCCTCATAGAGTGGAAGGCAACAAAAGGGTATTTTTTCACATTCAGTGTCATATCTGATTTTTAAGGTCACTTCCAACCTAATCTATTCTATGATTCTATGATCTAATGTTAGAATGTGAAAGTCAGAAGGGTTTCCAGTAGAGACTGGCATCAGAAGAATTTTTGATGATGCATATTATTATAGTATCTTTAAAAATTGTTACATTTTTTTATACCATAAGTTGTGGTCTGAAGAATCCAAAAGAAACTTCACATACTCTGTTTGTATTGCAGTGGAAAACGTACTGTGACTAAGGTTGTAGGACTCAGGCAAAGCCACACAGGATCACCTTTTCCCATAGGAACCATTGTCAGAAGGTCCCTGTCTTTCTGACGTCAAGGTGGTGTCCCAGCAACCTGCCCTGCTGCCCGCAGGTGCCGTAACCCAGCACAGCAGCCCTTGCACCAGAGGCAAGCAGCCAGACTCCCTGGCCGTCATCCCCACTGGCATCCATCCATCCCCACCTCGGGCCACCACAACCTTTCTCCCATCCCCATGCCAGATCTTTGTTGTCGGTATCATCCAGGTTTTGTAGTACACATCTCTGTACTGCATGTCTGACTCCAGAAAACGAGAAACTAATGCGCTAATTAGAGCTCAGCACACCGCAGACAGCTGCGCTGTGCACCTTCCCACGTGGTCCTGCCAATATTCCTCAGCTCTGGCCTGTGGTACTCCTCCTGATCTTGTCCCATACTACTGCTTGTCTTTTGCTTCCTATCAATCATGTTAAGTAATTATGCTAGATTCCTTTAAATTGTTTACTGTACAAATGTTAGCTAAATGGGGAAGTCAGCGACCACTGTTATTAAGTTGTTAATGTGCTTTAGGTTCAGGTCTCCAGAAGCAGAAGTTTATTGTTGATTCACCTCAGGAAGGAAAGTTTCCCAGTGACCATCTACTCCCCTTCACTTTTTAATCCCCATCTTTACTTACTCTACTTTCATTTACCGTGGTGTGAATTCTCAGAAACGCCCCTCTGTATTTCCTTAGTCTTTTGGGGTTTTTTTCCTGGATTTAAAACTATTGCATGGATGACTAAAGAACTTTTTAGTTACTGTGTTTATTCAATAATGCAATGCAAAATGTAAACCATCCTTAGTATTAATTATTCACAATTTGATTTTTTCTTTTATTTTCTTTTTTTTTTTTTTAGGGGTGTGTCAAAAAAAACAATCGAACAAGCTCTGTTACTTTGTCATGGTTAATAACTTTCAAACTCCAGTGGCCTTTACATATATTTTGAATATTTTTTGGTATAAAATCTATCCTTCTGAGATTTTGGTGAATTTCTACCTCATACGTTCAACCTCTAAACTACAGTATTAAAATATTTCCCCGCAAAAATTGAGAGTTTCATTATGTATTTTTCTGCTGTGCTTGCAAATACTGTCCTCATGCTGAGAAAATGAACTACTCAAAGCCCAAATAAATGAACTTTTTCTAAATGAGACTTTCACCTCCTGGATCATTATCTGCAATGCCTGATTCCTACATGCTCTGTTTTGTTGTTTATTAAGTCCTTGGTGGGCAGTATTTTATTCAACAGTGTCCTACAAACTGTTTCAGCTTCTAGCAGCATTGTTGACATGTTTGATAAGTATTGCAGTAGGAAGCACCTCAAATAAAGTCATTACACTCCCGTTTCAGATAGCATGCTTTTCAGACTCCAGTGGGACACTGGGGTCTGGAAATTGAGGGCAAAGTAAGGTGGAAGCCTCTGGGAATGTAAGGCAGTTGAAAAAAAGATTATTAGGGAATTAAACATGTTTCAGATAATTTTGCAGATCAGAATCAAATGAGTCATTCATTGATCTTCAACTTTGGGTTGTTTTGTCAGCCTTCTCTGTGTAATTCCCAAGGACCACTCAATCTAACTGAGAAGGAAGAAATCTTTACATTATTTTACCTCTGGACAATTTTTCTCAATATTTTGCCTGATGGTCCTTCTTTACTGCCTCTAGGACAAGCTGCTGGATCCATTGCAATTTTTTACTTCCTCTACAAGATTTTGACTATAACAGTACTTTTTGAAAACTTGAAGATGGGTTTTCTGGTTTGGAGAAAATAAGGGTGTCCGGCCCTATTACCCCAGTAAACACCACAACCTGATTTGTTCTGAACTGTTTACACTCTCCATGTCACTTTACTAAAATATGGCTTTGCTGGAATTTTGAAGTGGGAGTAGAAAAAAATAGTACCAAAAAATATTGGAATTTCAGAAACTTATTCTGGTGAGATTTCCACAGCAGGTTTGAAGTCTCAGGAAGTTAGTAATCAATGTAATTTGTACTTTAGAATGTTATGGAGGGGTACCTAGGTCCACAGCACAGAAAGTAGGTCTCTGAAAAGTGCTGCCTCCTGAGTCATTGCTTTGTTTCCTCCTCTCCTTGCACAGGGCTATAATGAAGTGTGGCTCTCAGGTAGAAAAGTGGGATTTTTTTCTTTCTTTTATGGGGCTAAATATGGTTTTTGGCTAGAACATACCTTAATTTCATCTAAATTACTATACTTTTAAAACTCACATGTAAATACTTAAAGATGAACGAAACCTTAAACTTTGTACGATGATATTGGCTACAGTTGTATTCTCAGCATAGGTGTGGGCTTAGTTTGGATCAGAGGAAATGAAGACAACCGCAGTGCTCTGAGTGTGTGTGTCTGCAATGCATCCTCAGAGCACTCTGTTGCTGTGGTACACGATAATATTAGTATAATGTACTACCAATAGGGCTATCACTCCAGGAATGTTTTAATGTAATATGTCATTATTAAAGAAAATGCTACCCTTCAACCAAGTACTATTTAATGTCATCCTGTTACCAACTGCCAGTAAAGTAGTTCCTCAGATACACAGGCACATCTTAAAAATCACCATTGAAAAGAAAGAAAAAGATTGACAATCAAACCCAGTAGAAAAGATCTTCTCTATATTCCTTCTCCTATAAAACTAAAATTTTCAAAATAAAGGATTTGAGATAAATTGGGATTTTGGCAGTTATGTTGGTGGTGAGTTTAAGAAAACAATGATCGTCACTGGTAGCACCAAAATAATGTGTTCCATTTCTTTGGGACTTATTCCATAAGGTTTCCCAGTCCCAGTGTAATAACAGACCGTAGGAAAATAGTCAGATTGTGACTGAACTTCTGGAGTAATATTTTACTGAGCTAAAGAAGGATCCAGTGTTTCAAGATGTCTGCTTACTCCAGTAGACATCAATATTTAGTGGTACTCTATAATACTAAGATGATATTCTGGGTAAAATTGTACTTTCACAGTTAAAAACTTTGGGCTCTGGTCTATGGGCAACAGGTGTAAGAAAGCTTCAAATGACAGATTTTTAAATTAGATATTGCGTAGCCTGTCTGCTTTCTAACGTCCTCTGGAAAGTTTTCTAAATATAGAAGAGAATTGTCCTAGTTTTCATCAAAAAGATGCAAGAATATACATTCTTTAGTTATATAGCTGAAAGGCAGAGATAGAGAAACAGTCTAAGTAAGTAGGTAAGAGCAGAACAAAGGTTGTAATGGGGGTTAAAAATATTAAAAAAAAAGAAAAAAAGAAAGAAGTCTTGAAAACCCGAAGAAGAGCAGGAAGGTGAGCACCTAGATATCTCACCAGCAGTTTGTAACTGTATCTTTTACAAAAGCCATACTATGGGGAGTAAATTAAAAATCGTCCTTCAAGTTTGCTTCTAAATACAGCAGTTCACTGAACAGTAACTGTTTTGGGAACGTGGAAGGTCCCACAGATGTCAGGGGCAATAAACTGCTTTAGTACCCTAACGGAAATTTTAGTGTAGCTGAGGACTATTTACAAGGGCAAAGTTGATTAGGTGGTGAGGTTTTGGGGGTTTTGTTTGTTTATTTGTTTCCTGTAAACAACTGCTATAGGTATATAAATTAACATGCAGAGGTTTGAAAAATGTCAATGGTGCCTCCAGGGAAATGTATATAATCAAGTTCTGTTTGGTTAAATTACATGTAAACCTGGGACTCATTGAAGTCGATAGCAAAATCCCTGCCAAGTCCAAGTCCAAGATCCCTGCTTAGGGATCTCCTAAGCAACGAGAGATCCTAACTGCATTTTTTAGCTAAATTTCTTCTTTAGTGTTGCACACCCTTTGCATGGAGAATGAGTTTCAGATGGTAAAACAGAGTATTAATTTTTCAGGTTATTTTCAGTCATGTTCTATGATAATGGATGGTCAACGTGTCTTGTTTAAAACGTTGTATGTATGTCAACAGGCAAATATCTAGCAGTTTGGCTTGACCTCCATTAACTTTCTTTTTTGCCTCAATGGTTCAGTTAAAATCAGCTTCCCCTGCTAATCATGCAAAGGCCTCAGTCATAGGGCTAAGGACCATTTTGGGCAAATAGTAAGGAGAAATCTGGTTTGAGACAACAGAAAGTTTTTATTGACAGTGCCTGAATCTGTAATAGCTTACGTGTGGAGAAATAATGGGTTGTCATTTGCAGGGATACGTGCAGGGACAAAGGCTGTTTGGTACCCAGAGATTTCTAATCTAGCATTTCTTTTGACATATGCCTCATACAATAGCTATGCTTTCATGTTTTTTTTAGGAAGAGAAGCATATAGCCTGTACAGAATGGACCTTTTAACATGCATCCTAAATAAACAGGCAACATCTCCTTCTCTTAATAGTCAGAGGAGTGTAATTTAGTCTTCTGAAAGAAATTTATGCCAAGGATCCTCACCTAAGATTCATAGGTATAGTGTCACTGATAGAGACAAAGACATTTTAACTGACATGAGCTAACTACCCTCACACACCTTTCTATCCAAAGGTTTAGGAGTTCATTTAGAAAGATACCATTTATTTATTTGCAATTTTTCCCATGTCACTACATTTTCTATTTGATTGTAAATTCTAGCTTTTATTTGGAGGACATGGAGTATAAGATTAATTTTTAAATGTGAAAATTTAATAAAGAAACTGCTACTGAAGTTTTCCTATGTCTACATGAAGTCTTTTGGCAGGTGTCATCTAGTACAAATAAAAATGTGCATATGAACATATCTGAGATTTATGACTGGACATATATTACTATGTTTGCTCCTTCCAAGATTTTTTCTAAAATCTAAGCCTACTCCATTTTTTCCACAGACTCATTTCCCTCCACACTGTGTGGACGAGTGTGGGTTTATGACTGTTCACTGACCATGTGAATGAATTCTAGAAAAGGAAGAAGATACAATTTTTTAATACAGTTGGAAAGAAATTCAGACACCTGTGAATAACATGCATAAGCTCATTTAGAAGACCCTGCCAACTCACCGATTTTTCCTTCTAAAATACAAGAATCAAAGCTCCCAGTGTTGATTAATTTTATGTGGTTGTTTAATCTGAAAATGAAAGCAGACACACACACAAAAAAAGGAAAAAATACTCTGTTACTCAAAACAAAATAACATATCTTGGCTCATTTTCCTTTTAGTCTTGGAGATTATTCTGCCATTCTAATCTTCCTAGCCTAACACTTTTAGAAAGCTTTTAAATAATTAACAAAAAAATTGGTTTAGTTATTTTGTTCCTTAACTATGGTCACTTTAGCAAATGATGATGTACAAAGTAATGTAGTGCACATAGAGTGTGGCAACTGAGGTGAAGTGCAATGCCAAAATGCGACAGAACAGAACTAGTACCCAGTCATGGTGAAAACTGTATGAATACATTCAAGACAAAAGCTCCTTTGGAAGTGTTTGTAAAACACTTAGTTCTATGGAATTTGCTGGATAGAGGTTCACAGAAGATTGAAGATTAGCAGTTCTGGTATGGGTATTATTCACAGTGCTTATCTAACACACAGTATGATAAAATTTCGTGAAGTCAAACTGTCAGTTTGGAAATTAGGCCCATAATTTTCTGATAGTAATGTTCTGTTCATCTGCATGATGCTGTGGCAGTCTTCTCCGAATCTTTTCATATACAGCTGGTTCCTTTTTTTTTCCCAGTACCTTGGTGCTGGTAAGATGAGTAATGTAAAATATTTAGCAGTTACAGCAAAAAAGATCCCTGCGGTTAATACTATTAGAGCTTTATTGGCTTTGCAGAGCTTTACACTAGACAAGAGGTTGTGACAGGATTTGGAAGCATAGGAAACTTGAAGCTGCTTTACACTGTTCTGATTCTTGTTCATTAGAAAGACGAGAGGTTTTATGGTAGCATTTGCACAAATAGGTACTGGAGAAATTATACATCAGATGCAGGACACCTGTGGTCCCTCCAAACTACTTTGACCTTTTTCCAGAGCACGTCTAAGATAAGGAAGTTCTTATATTGCAAAAACACAAAAGATGTGGAGATCAGGGAAAAATAATGTAATCTGTGATTTAACACAGCTTTTCAAATTTATTAAAAAAAAAAAAGTTATGTTTTTTTCCAAACACAACTTCTAAGTAAAAGAAGAAGACACTATTATCTTTCTTTTAGAGGGGATCAAGAGAAGGTCAGGGAGAATGTGGGCCCTCTGCAGAAGGAAACGGGAGAGCTGGCTTCCCAGGATATGGAGAAGGCCGAGGTATTTAATGTTTCTTTTGCCTTGGTCTTCACTGGCAAGGGCATAAGCCATAGCCTCAGAGTCACGGAAGGCATAGGCAGGGATCGGG
>NW_010236219.1:8073-8378 GCF_000690775.1 Eurypyga helias
AAGCGGAAACATAACGCCCATCTTTAAAAAGGGGAAAAAATAGGACCCGGGAAACTCCAGGCCAGTCAGTCTCACCTCTGTGCCTGGCAAAATAACGGAGCAGAATCTCCTGGAAACCATGCTGAGGCACATGGAGAATGAGGAGGTGATTGGTGACAGCCAGCATGGCTGCACCAAGGGTAGATCGTGCCTGACGAACATGGTGGTTTCTACCATGGGGTCACAACCTTGGTGGACAGAGGAAGAGTAACGGGTGTTATCTACCTGGACTAGTCCAAAACCTTCTATACTGTCTCACATGACAT
>NW_010236220.1:0-12730 GCF_000690775.1 Eurypyga helias
TCATCCCCCAGCAGCCCCAAGTCCTGGGGGCACTGCAGTGGTAAGAACAACATCTTTGCAAGCTCCCAGTGCTGTCCTGGCCATATCAGTTATCTTGGCCCTGCACTGCTGTGCTGATGTGGTCCCACTGTAGCTCTGCATCATGTTCCGGCAAGCTCTGCACTGGCACCTCCACAGGGCCATCATGCTCCCTCCCATCAGCAACAACAAAGAGGCTCAGACGTGCTTCTGCTCTTGAGCAGGGATGGGCTCTCCTGGGACAGGCTTGGCTGCCTTCCCTGGCTCATCTCTGCTTGGTGAGTGGTTGTCTGAGTATGCTGCCAGCACCATGGACTGTGTCAAGCCCTTGGTCCTTTGCTCCAGGAGGACCTCCAGTGGCAGTGGGAGATCTTTCCCCTCCTTTCTTCCCTTGTCCCTTTGAGGGCCTTGCCCACAGGAGCCCTAGCAGCAGGGCAGCAGCAGGATTGCTGGATGCTTGGGCTCTCCTTGGCCATGTGTGGTCCCTCAGGACCCTTCTGCTGGCACCAGTCATGCCCCAGGGAAGAGCCATGTCCCCAGACGAGCCCAGCTCAGTGGCACAAAGTGGTTCAGGGTGGAGAAGAGCTGGGTACCAAGCATTAGTGCAGTCAGGGGCAGGAAAGATGCATTTTATTCATGCAGGCAAAGAGCAAGTGCTGTGGACCATCCCAAAGGCACTTTGAGGAACCAGGGTGCAGCCAGAGTGCTGGAGTTAGCCAAATCCATTGTGCAGTGGGATGGACATGGGACTTTCTGGGAGCAATGTGTGGTCCAGATGCCTGCATCTCTCTTGCTTTGGTTTGTTATAAGGAATTCATTGGTTTGGACTCTGCAGCCAGAGAGGTTAAGCCAATTTAAATCCAGGGTGCTGAGCTAAACCCCTTTCTTGCTCCTGACGATGACGCCTGCTTCCTGGTGTTCATCTGCTCACAGTGGGACTGCACATGACTTGCATGGATGGATGCTGGTGGCATCATGCCATGAACCTTCTGCCATGTGCCCAGGGCTGCTCCGCTAGCCCAGCACTGCTGCTTTTGTGGGTTGTCCCACTGTGCTGTGCAGTGTGCAGGGAGCACCAGCTTCTCAGGGTCAGGGTGGGGCCTGTGAAAGCCAGTGCTGTCCCCCACCACTTCCCCAAATCACACGTGTGGGTGTAAAGCTGCGTGCACAGGATGTGGGACCTGGTGTCCATCTATTTCCAGGCTGCTCTGCTGCGGCCGTGCAGCACAGCTGCAATTTGTGTGGGTGGCAGTGGTGGGGGAAGAGCCACCCATTGTCAGTCTGTCCACTAATTCATCCTGCAGAACAGCTGCCTGCCTGCCTGGCAGATAGCACTGGGAGGGCTGTTGCTCCCTGCCAGGGATTGCTGAAGAGCAGGCACTGTATTGATTGGCCCTGTCACTGCTTGAGGGATGTATTCTTTGAACAGCCTCCAGCATTAGCAGTCTGCTGACATGTTGGCTGCATCAAGGGCCACCAAGGTCTCCCTCCCTGGCAGGAGCAGCAGGGACAGGGCTAGGGCTCATGGCTGCACTTGACAACACTTCCCCAGAAAGCTGGACCATGAGGATGGCTGAGGTAGCCCTCAGCAGTGCAGGATGGAGAAGGAGAAGACAAAAATGGTGTGTCCAGGGATTTGGGGGATGAGGAGATGCTTGGTGAGCATGGCTGGTGAGCTCATCTTGGGCACAGGGTAGAGGTGCGGATCCTTCTAGCTCGTGCTTTGCGCCTGCTGCATTTGATGGGCTTCAGTGTCTTCAGTGGGATCAAGCATAAAAGAGGATGAGGCTGGACAGTAATTTCCACGCACACCCCCATAGAAAATGCTGATTTGCTAATCTCAAAGCCGTTAGTATGAAATGTCAGGGGCAAAAATACCTCTTTGGAAGAAGTAGGGTTCAAGAGTCTCCAAATTTCCAAAGTGACCTCTATGGATGCTGTCAGATTGGAGAAGCTCAGGGTCTCTTTGTTCAGAGCTGGTTTGAGCTTCAGCAGGTAAATGGTGATTCTTCTTCTTCTGGTTGGAGATGCAAAACTCATTCACAGTCCTTCGTGTGCTTGTGCAGACTGTGGTGTGTTTGCTGGGCCTGTGCTGTTTGCAGATGTTATTTCTGCTCCTGGAAGGAAATCAGCGACCCAGTACACGTGAGAAGGGTCGTGATGTGCTGCACCAACCTACCTCTATGGCATAAGGCTCTGCACCAGTCTTTTGTGTTAGTGGGTTGTTTGTTTATCTCTTGAATGGGCAAATAAGATATATGTAGTTTTCTTTTTCATCTGCCCCCTCATTAACATAATGCTGAGCAGGAGAGCGGGTCTGAGGGGTGCTGTCAGACTTCATTACAGGGATCCAGCCCAAAGAGACACGTAGCTCAGGGAGCTTGCTGCAAGGCCATCCAGCCAGCCAGACCCAACTGTCCCTATGCAGACAAAATGTCAGACCCCCAGCAGAGAGAGGTGAGAACGTGATTCCCTCTATCCAGCGCAGACTGATTTACCCTTGCCATTAATCCTCCCGGAGAATATGGCTCCTTTCTTGGGTAGCATTGAAGAGATCATTGTTTTCTAGTTACATATCTGCATTCATGGTGCAGTTACCCAATTTCTGCCTCTCGAGCTTCCTCAGTGAGCCCTGGGTGTGAATAACCAGACACCAGACATCAAGACTGATGCCAAACACAATTGGATGATAAAGCTTTTCATGAACATTATGAAACCATGCTTGCCTCTGACAAATCCTTTCTTTGAGCAAGATGTTGGAGGGATGCTTGCTACAGCTCGCTCCAAATGGTGGGACCCTGTCCGTTCTTGCAATCCCCACGAACAAGGGCTGAGCTGGAAACCTCCTAGGCTTGGGCTTGCAATGCAAGGACGGCTCAGCACATGGCTGCCTCTTAGGTCATTAAAGCAGAAAATGGTGACATTTAAAGCCTTTCTCCCTAAGAGGAAGTGGCAAATGCAATGAAAAGTTAATGATGGTGGCTGTGCCTTGCTGAGTCTGGGCTCTCCCCTTACCCTCTCCCCTCTCCAATTAACGGCCTGGCTGGATGGCCAGGCCAGGGTGCATTTGCCAAGACAGGAGGTGGTGGGGCCGGAGGAGGAGGAGGAGGAGGCACCAGCTGCTCCTCTCATCTCATGGAGCAGATGAAAGGAGCAATCCTCCATGTGTTTGATATGGGAACAGAGGCCCCTACACTGCCTCCTCCTCTCCTGTTGCAGCCATTGTCTCGGGAGCTGAGCTTTGCAATGGCAGTCATGAGGAGCCATGGCGGCTATTGTTATTGATGCCCAGCGGTTTTGGTGCTGGGGGTGAGTGATGGACGTGTCTCTCCCACTGGGGACAGGATGCTGCTGCTCATGCCACAGGGCACACAGCTGCTGGCCCTGCTGGTGCCAGCCACAGGGAAAGCAAAGCATCATGCCTACAGCATCCCATCCTCTGGCTTCAGTTTAGAGAGATGGCGATTAACAGCCCAGAGCTGCAAGAAATTTGGCTTTCTGGCCATCCTACTACTTTCCTGTCCAGGCTGGTGGCAGCCGAAGTGATGGGGTTTTGGGGAGAATGCAAGGGGACGAGGTATGGTGCCAAAAACCAGGTTTGGAGGTTTGAACCTCCAGCTCAGGCAATGCCTTGCTCAAGATGATCAGGATGTGGTACCACCAGTTGCAGACCAGCTGGCCACCAGCTTGCCAAAAGCAACTGGTGAGCTGCACCCAGTGATCCCTCGGCAGAGCTTCTTCCAAGTTGGAGGCCCACAGTCCTTGGCAAAATGCAGTTGCTGCTTCAAGCCCTCCCCCTGCCTGGTGGATTTGACATGCACAACAGAAACACGTGCTCATAACCCCGGCACCGGCTTCCCTGCTTGCTGCTCTCACCCGGGAAATCGGAGTGGTGAGCTATACACAACACAGCCTGCATGGCACTCAGGAAGTCCCCACCCAGATACTTTGACATTGGACCCAACCAAGCCTGGGAAATGCAGCCAAACACCAAGAATTAACCAAGACGGTGGAGAAAAAACTTCTCACTATGAACACCAGGGGTGTTGTTTGAATTGGTCTGTGTTTTCTTGTGCCCCTTTGTCAGAAATCCAGGGCAAATCCACAGTAAACAGCTAACAACCTGAAAGAGACATTCATCCCTGGACTGTAGTGACCTTTCTAACAAAATCTGTAGCGAAAGCCTCTGCTCAGCAAGTGCCATGTGGGCTTGTGATGGCAGGAGCTCACTTCTCCGTCTGTGTTGGTGAAATTTGCATTAGCCCAAGAAAATGTCACAGCTTACATGCTCTGAGGCAAGCTCTGCTCCATTTCTTCCTGCAGTTTAGGGGGGAATTGGCCATGCTGCCCACCTCTGACCTGCTCCCAACCGCTCTGAGTCGTGTGAAATCTGCAGCCGAGAGCTCTTGGCTTGAAGACATTATGTGTAAAGACGCAGGAGTGTAACTAGTGCCGCTCAAAATCCCATCACATCAGCTCAGTAATGAAAGAAACAGCTCTATCCAAAAGCAGCTGACATCTCAAGGTTTTGGGCTGACAGGGAAACCTCTGCTTAGAGATTCAGGGCAGGCAGAGGAGGCCGGATGTCCTGGGCTTGCAGGGCTGGTGAAAGAGCCAGCAGTGGCTCTGCCTCCTGGGTAGGCAGCAATGCTGGGCGCAGCCCCTTAGGAGAGGGGAGGATGTTGTGGTGCAAAGCCTGGGAGAAGAGGGCGGGTACTCATCCTAAGGGTCATTTTTTCTGGGAAAATGCCTGGATTGGGCTGAAGTGGAGCTGGATGTCAACCCAGTTGTCCATGCTGAGAAATATTCACTAATGGGAGGTGCTACAGCTGTTCTCATCACTCCACTGTGGCTGGCCGCTGGTTGTCTCGGTGCATTTCCCTTAGTCCCACCATGCTCTTCGGCTCATGAGGACCTTGGAGGCCATGAATGTCACTCATCTCCAACAGGCACCTTTGATAGGCAAAGCATGTGGAGTTTGGGTTAGGAGGAACCACTACCAGGACCCTCTTTTTCAGGCCAGTGCCAAACGATCAGAGGTGGGGGTCCCACTGGCTCTGCTACAGCTTCCCAGCAATGGTCTAAGGGTCTCCAGGACCCTTCCTTGGAACTCAGCTACCTCTAGGGCAGCAGGATGCTGACTTCAGTCTGTCTGGAAGGTTCTAGCAGAAAGCACAGTATGGAAAAAGCCAGCGTTCAGGGGGCTGGACTTGCTTTGATGGGACTGATCCTGCCCCTGCATCCCCCAGAGAGGGCTGTGGTGAGCTCTACATCCTGCACATCACAACAACTCTGGGAACCGCAGGTCCCTGGATTGGGACTGGAGGGGCCCCCTCTCCCCTTGTCACCAAGCTGACTCTGCTAACGAGGCAGCTTCTCATTTGCATGGACTTGCAATCCTGTGGCTGGGAGGTTGGCTGCGAGGGCACGAACGTGGGCACAGCACTGACCTGTCTTTGCTGTCTTCTCTCGGAGTGCCAGCCCGTCCCCCTTAATGGAGAGCTTTGAAATGACTCATTCATTTATCCTAATGCAATAAGAGCGCAGTTTGAGTGCTGTCTTTGTTCAGGAGCAAACTCTCTCTGCTCCCTGGAAAGGCAGTATTATGCTGTCTCTCGCACTCCAATATGCTAATACACCAACTCCCTGCAATTTCATTTTCAACAGGGACTAATTTAAAAGAAATGACCAGCCTGCCAGTGGACTTCAAAGATATCTTTTGATGAGTTTTAGCAGCTTCAGCAAAACTCTAATTTGAATTTCAGTGGCTGCCGTGTGATTTTCTCAGTGACAGTTAAGAGAGATGATAGCGCCAGCTCCATCTGTCATTGGAGCCTCTTCTCTTCCCTCTTTTCACTGATTTGTTACAGAGGGGGGGAAAGGAGAGAGGGGAAAAGTTGAAAGAGAGGGTGGCTAAATTCTGGCGCCCTTGAGCAGAGGTGCACAAAGGGGAAATGTAGAGCTGGGAGGTGAGAGAACGCGATGGGGGGCTGCCAGGCAGCGTCCCTGCCAGCACAGGCAGCACGCTCAGCAGCTCCATGGGTTTTGACAAAACGGTGTAATGGCTCAGGCAATCCGGGTTAAACTGATAACGACACAGAAAATGCTTTCACGGAGAAATTAGCAAGCATTTTGTGTCTGAGTTGGCTGCCCAGGCCGGCAGCCCCGGGAAGATGAGCTCTTGCAGCAGGGGAAAATGGCAGGCAGGTTTTGGGTTCATCTGTCAACAACTGCCCCTCTGTGAATCCACACCCTGGGTGCTGCAATCTCTTCCTGGCTCAATGTTCTCTGCTGGGGGTCGCAGCAATAGGTGGGTGAATGGCAAACTCCAGCAGCTGGAGTCTGCACGCTGCAGCATGGCCAGGACTGGGGCAACGTGGTGCCCAGTCCCGGAGCTGGTGAAAGACGGGGTCAGAGTCAGCAGAGCCAGTGTCACAGAACAGCAGGCAGAGTCATCAGCCAGCAGGGCCAGTGCAGGGACTGTCTCCATCTCATATGCTGGTCCTTCACCTCACCACCACATGCACTGCTCTCTACAAAGGCGGCAGAGCCTGGTAGGTGGATGCAGCACAGCTCCTGCTCCCGCTCTCATGTCTGGAGCTGCCCCTGTTATGGTTGTCACCCATGATTTCATGCTCCCTCTTACACCTTTAGTTTCCCTTGTCAGAGACAGCTTCATCGCTGGCTCCCCTGCGCCTTGGGGAGTCCTCTCACGCTGAGCTGGCAGCTTTGGGGGCAGAGGCGATGCAGCCTTTTGTTCCCAGAGACCTGGATTTACATCCTCTGTCTGATGACCCTGGTCAGAGCCACGGCCAGAAGAGTGAAAGCCGTGGAGTCCAGCATCCGAGCTTGCCCTCCTCTCACAGGAAAGTCCTGGCCCGGATGACAGGAGCCACTCGGGGCTGCTCCGGCTCCTGGGGCATCCTGGCAGTGTGGGAGTGGCTGTCAATCCCACTGTAAACCCCAGGCAAGCTGATCAGGACCTGCTCAGCTCATGTAAAATCTGGGATTAGAGAGTGGTTCAAGTGCCCCCACTCCTGATTACAGCTGCTCCCAGAGACCTATGCCAGGAGTCACACTGGCAAAGGCTTGTTTCATGCATTCTCTCTGGTAGCCTGCATTGCTAGCTGGTCCCGGGGAATGGGATGCTCCCAGTTCTTACTGATGAGGTTTCTTACTGGTGAGCATCCTGATAGTGCTCCAACCCACACTGATGCCAGGCTGGGTCCCTGCCCTGGCAGAAGAGCCTAGAGAAGGAAAATACGTGCCCCATGCGCATGCACCCATCTCAGAGCACCCTGAGTCTGTGTACTCCCAAATCTCTGGGAGCCCAGCAATGCAGGGGTCAGTGCCAGGAAGAGTCTGTGTGGGTCATGGAATGCTGCCAGAGAAGGCAGTGGGACCACAAGAGCTAAAGGTGGTATCTCTCTGCAGACCCTGGATGCAGAAGGTGCTGGAAATGTGATTGTCTGGGATCGGCTGCACGGATGCCCTGCCAGCTTTGCAGGGGTCTTTGCATCTTGAGAAGATGACACAGCAAGGAGCAAGACAAGCATAGAGAGGAAAACATGCAGAAGGAGAAGGAGAGCAGACAGGTGAGAGCATCCAGGATGTTCCCTGCGCCTGCTGAGCCCGGGAGCTGTCAGGGCCAGGACTGCCAGTAGAGGCAATGGCACTGCCCCATGTTTCCAAGCATCGCCCTCTTTTCAGGTTAGCAGAGCTAATCCTACTCCTAACAATCGCTGATGAATACAGTGCTCACCCATCCCACCCCTCGGGTGTACCCCAGGCCTAGTCGCAGACTGGTGACCCCCTGCAAAGCATCCCTGCGCTGTCATTGTCTCCTGCAGCAAAGAGCCGGGGTCAGTGGCCGTCTAAGCCCGTCTGACAGTGCCGCCGAGTCTCCACAGCGGAGACCGCTGCTCCCAACTGCCGCTCTGAGATCCACCGTGAAATCACTCCGACATTAGGCACATCCTAATAAAGCTGTCATAGACACCCCCATTATCTCTTGGCCCAGCCCCCTGCCCTCTGTTTAACCAGATAATCTTCTTTTTAAAAATACATTTTCCTCTGGCTCAGTGGTAGCTCAGGTCTGTCCCAGTTCCTTGTCACTGAGGCGCGCTGAGGAATTATCAGCACGGAGGCCTTTTTTAGTTTTCTTTGTCATTGTGTGATACTGAAAAGTCTATTTTGTGGCTAATTATGCTGGCATCTGCGTGCCTCCCTTGGGGTGCATTTGAGTTTGTCCCCGCTGCAGTGGAACAGCCTCTGCAGGGAGGCATCTCTTTCCATTAGACATGCAGAGAACAGACCTGAAATTTGCCCTAGCCCTATGCACAATGTTGATGTTCGGAGTTCTCATCCATCCTTTTGGGAAATTCCCATTTCTCTAGCCTAGCCTGAGGGATGAGTGGGTAGCAAGATTGGCCACCAGACAGTGACTATGGGATGTGTCAAGATTTAAGAATGTTCCTGGGATCAGTCTGCAAACATTAACCATGGCACCATGGTCATCCCTTCCTTTCCTCCAGCCTGGGCATGTCCCACTCTGCCCCTGCCAGGAGCCACTGCCGGAGTGACCGTGAGTCTGCGAGCAGAGCCAGCATGGCCCCACACGGCTCCCACATGGCCCTGAGCAGGGTGGCCAAGTGGGGCAACGCAGCTGCAGATATCACTGGCCCTTACACTCACCCCAAGGACCATGATGTGAATCTGTTCATCTTCTCCACTGTGTCCAGCCCAGGTACCTGGCCATGATGCTACAGGCTTAGGCATGGAAGGACGGGTGGGTCAACCACCGCAGCAACCTAAGTTGTTTCCACCAGGTGGAGAACTGGGTCATGCATTAGACTCATTAATCACCTGTGAAGTGCCATAGTGGTTAGATCTGCCCTTCAGAAAGGCTCCTTGAGCCCAAGCAAGTGTTTGGGCAGAGCAGCACCTCTTTGGACTGTCCTAAAGTTTGGCACTTTCTCTCTGCTTTGGTCGACTAGTGGTGGCCCTTTTATTACCTGACCTGGTTCTGCAGGGAAGGGACAGGCTGGAAAGGGTTAATCCTCTCCTTTCATTCCTCAGTTTTGCTGAGAGGTAGGGAAGCGGAAGAGGCAGCCACCATGAGCCCCAGGACTTCCAGGCTCTGCTGGTGCTGGTCAAGCTTGGCACGACATGTGGTCATGATCCGGAGAGCACTCTAGAGTTGTTTGACTATGCACTGGAAGACCCCAAAGATCAGCAGCCATTGTCACAGGGGAAACATGATGTAAAGCACTGCACCATGCTCTGGGGGTAATGTGAGAAAGGTGACATATCAGCCTAGAGAAGAGGCTGATTTATATTCCAGGACTGAGCTATCATCTCGTGGGAGGATGATGTATCTAATCCCACTCCCCTTACGGAGACAGAGCACCCGTAACACCTACAGACCTTGCAGAGCTGGAGGCAGCTCTGGATGTAATTACCCAGGTTCACACCAACATGTCCAGGGTTAAATTACCACTTTGGAGGACTACTGGAGCAACATTGCAGATTCATGTCAGATAAGAAGTGTGACATTGTTTCGCAGAATAAAAAAGAGCCTTATCAAGAATGTGCCAGCCTGAGTATCTGTGCAGCTCTGCAGCCAGCTGACTGTGCAAGCAGTCGGGTTGGCCGTGGCTGGGGGAGGCTGGGGGAGTGCTGCCCTGCAGCCAGGATGGGTCCCAGCACTGCTCCTTGGAGTGTAATGGAGAGGTTGATCCTGGCCTGAAGAAAGCGGGAATAGCATGATGCTGGCAGTTCTGCGATGGCTGAGACGGGGCGACACCATGCATGACCCACAGGTGGAAATGGCTCAGGGCTGCTGCTCTGAACCTTGATATCCAGGACTAAATTGGTGGGGAACTGTGGAGAAACACATGGTGCATATTCTTATACTGGCATGAGCAGGTGAAAAGAAGGAAATCAGAGCAGGCAATGGGAAAAAGCTGGGAACAAGACCCTCACAATGTGTTTCTGATGCTGCTGCATTGACACTGGGCCTGGGAGCCACAGTAATGAGCTCTCGCTGAGGGCCGGTATCACTACTAAATGGGAGGAAATAATTTTTTCCACATGCTTTAAGACAAGACATGCCAGTGTGAAGGAAGATGTTCCACATGCCCAGAAGTGCACAGGGAACCACTGTGTCCCAGTGTCTCATCATAGAGGATACAGCAGAAAGTGAAATCATGAAAATGATAATGGGTGGAGAATGATTTCCACATGAGAAGAGAGAAGGAAAGAGCTATTTAGTTTGAGAGGGGATGAATGAGAGAGAACACGGTGAGATGGAGATAATGATGAATGGGACAGGGAAGACACATCTACCAGTCACCCTTGACAAAGCAAGAAGTACCTGGAGAACTGAAAGGGTCCTTCTTGCAAATGGATGCAAGAAAGTCCTTTCTGGCAGTTTGAGTGAACTGTCCATGGGATCCAGCGCAGCAGGAAGCAGAGGGCAAAAGCTACCAGCTCATTTCTGCTGGAGCTGCCTGCATCTGCCTCCATCTCCCTCCACCTTCCTGCCAGCATCAAGGCAGGCAGGATCCCTTCTCTGCTGTTTACTTCCCCAGAATCGCAGCGATCCCTAGCAGCTCACTAGTGTGGCGTTTCCCTCTGGTGTCACACCAAGCAGGTTGCTGCTATGGCTGCTTGTGGGCACAAAGGCCATGGTGATGGCCACAGGGCTCTGCCACACTGCTGATGAGTTGGCCAGGCATGAAATGGCTGGATTCCCTCTCGTAATAGCTGTTAGACAGTGTGGGGCATAAAATGCCTTCCAAAATGACTATGTGCCCATGACATAGTGGATAGAGCCACAGGGATCAGGGTGCCCCCACCCCAGCTGCATACTCCCACCACACTGCCAAGGCAGAGAATGCAAACAGGGATGGGTTCAAAGGCAATCCCCTGCTGAGCACTGGCCACTCGGTGCATGTGTGACTTGGCAAGGGACTCTGGAAATTGGAAAACAGTGCCTGAGAAGTTGTTGGGTACTCCAGAATCAAGGTGGTGGGTGCTGGGAAGCTGGCTGCAGGGGAGCTGCATTGCACAGAGGCTCAGAGGAGGGCGTGATGTGGGCAGTGATGATCAGAGGATCTCCATAAGATTTAGGAGTGGTCAGAAGGGACTCATCCACCCAGAGCTAATAGGGAAGGAAAACTCTTTATAACATCTTTTTGCATGTCGCTTCTGTCACCTTTCCCTAGTGTCAGAAAGCAGTGTTGCTCCTGGGGCTTGAGAGTGGCAGGAGTTGCTTTGTCCTGTCCATGGGGAGGGGGAAGCCGACAGGTCTCTGGACCCTCTCCCTGGGGTGCTCTCTGCCAGGCACACTGGACTTACTGGAAGCCAGCATCAGGGCTGCTGGAGGAGCTGGTCCATAGCTCTGTGTTGACAAACCCCCACAGTGACAATGACTGTTGCAGTGGGTGACGGTGCTATGGACAGTGGAGTGGTGCCTGTGTGATGTACGTGGCTCCCACAGACCTGCCTTAGCATCATTTGGAGTTTTTTTTCCTGGGGCTGCTGCCGTGACACTCCAGAAAGCTCTGCTGCTGTGGGGGTGCTTTGCATGGCCTTTCCATCCCAATTCTTGTCCCCTAATGGGGACTGCCTGTGCCCCAGCCTCACCATCCTGTTTGCACCAGACAGAGCAAATAGGGATGGGGAAGACCTGAGGGCTGGTCCGCCTCACTTCACTCCCACACCATCCCTTAAATTTTTTGTAGCCACACTCTGCTAAACAACACTGCCTTGTCTCACCTCACTGCAAAGCATCTCCCCTGCCCCATGGCCTGGCTGGGGCGTGGGCAGCAGGACCAAGCGGCTGCAGGTGGTTGCAGGGGCAGGTGCCCACCGGCAGCCCATTGGTGCTGAGGTGCGATGCTTGCAGAGAGCTCGGGGTGAGCTGCGGGGAAACCTCACTGGTTGCTGCCTTAAAGCTACGTCTCCCCAGAAGAAGCAGGTGTATCAGAGTTCAGCTTTTCTGCCAGGTCGGAAAACAATGCTTTTAAATCAACAGCTGGGACCAATTCAAGCTTTTTCTGTCTTCCCCCTCCCACCCCATTTCCCACAAATCAAAAGTCAGAAAGAAGTTTAGTTGGTTTTGGGATGAAGTGAGTGATTTTTGGGCTTCAGCATAGTATAAGGCTCAAGGGCTGCAGGAAAAAGGACACAGAGGCAGGGAGAAGGGGCTGAGTTTTAAAGGCTATGGACTTCGCATATGGCTTGCCAGGGGTAGTAGAGCACACATCCAGAAACTTGATGCAGCAGGTGATGCAAGGGGATGCATTGCATTTGCTGCACGTCATCTCTCCAACCGAGGAGTTCTGTGCTGGTGACTGGTGACGCCCAAGTCCTGTTCTGCATCCACCACTAGACTCAGCCTTGGCCAGCACGCGGTTCGGGGTGCTCTTGTTGGTCCCTCATATGTATCGATCTTTGCGGCCCTGCGCATCCCTGTGCTTCCCAGCCGGGAGTGCCTCCACGTCCCCGACACTGACGGGGTAATTGCAATATTGTCATGACATGTAGAAGATCAAAGGCTGGGTGCAGGGGAGGTGGCAGCGATGGTAAGAATGACATACAGTTTGCATTTAGAAAGCACTTAAGAAGCAATTATCCAGTGCTGGGAGCCCTGGCCAGAGCGTGTGGCTCATGTTTTTTAATGTGTATTTCAAAGAGCTGGAGATTG
>NW_010236221.1:0-2487 GCF_000690775.1 Eurypyga helias
GCTGCTGACGGATGATGGGAAGCGCCTTGGAGAGCACTTTCGCCAGCTCCCTCAGCACCCTGGGGTGGATCTCATCCAGCCCTGTAGGCTTGTGGGGGTCTTAGTGGTGTAGCAGGTCACTAACTGTTTCCCCTTGGATTGTGGGGGCTTCATTCTCCCTGTCCCTCTCTTCCAGCTTCGGGAACCCAGAGAACAACTGGTCATCTTCTCAAAGAGTGAAGCTACCTCAGACTTTTCCTCATCCTTAGTCACTGTTTCTCCTGCATCCAATGAAGGATGGAGATTCTCCTTCTCCTTTCCTTCCTGAAGAATGTCCAGCCTTCAGAACTGCCTCCCAAGGGACTATGTCAACTAGGCTCCTAAACAGGCCAAAGTCAGCCCTCTGGGAGTCCAGGGCAGCAGTTCTGCTGACCCCCGCTCCTTCCCTAGTTGGTTCCCTCACCGGCTGGGGCCGGGGGGTATCTTCCCCACACCACTCCAGGAACTCCTGGACTGTTTGCTGTGTTGTATTTCCAGCAGACGTCTGATAAGTTGAAGTCCCTGACGAGAACAAGAGCCAGAGATCCTCAGACTTCTCCCAGCCTCCGTATTTCGTCTGCCTCCTTGTCTTGGTTGGGTGGTCTGTAAGGGACTCCCACCATGGTATCTGCCTTGTTGGCCTCTCCCCTGACTCCTATCCCTAAACGCTCAACCCCATCATCACCACCATCCTGTCACCATCAAGGTCCAGTCAGTCAAAGCGCTCCCAGACGTGCAGGGCTACCCCCGGCCCCCCTCCTTGCTGGCCCCTTCTCAAGACTCGATGGCTGCCCACTGCGGCACTCCAGCTGCGCGCCATCCCACCGTGCTTCCATGACGGCAACTATATCATCACTTCCCAGGTGGGCAGTGGCTTCCAGCTACCCCTCTCTGCTGCCCATGCTGCGTGCACGGGTGTAGATGCACTTCGGCTGAGCCAGTGATCCTGCCACCTTTGCTGGGGGAGGAGCCGGGTTTCTGTGCAACCGTTCTCAGGGGCTTCCGTGGTTTCTAGCACATCAGCAACCGGAATACAGCGAACACTCTCCCCAGGGTACCCCGTGGCCCTCGGCCGAACCCTGGCAGATGAAGGCCGGTACAGATTACGCCTCTAGAGGTGAGTATGGGGGTTTCATAGAATTACAGAACGGTTTGGGTTGGAAGGGGACCTCAAGACCATCTAGTTCCAACTCCCCTGCCATGGGCAGGGACACTGTCCACTAGAGGTTGCTCAAAGGTTTATCCAGCCTGGCCTTGAACACTCCCAGGGATGGGGCATCCACAGCTTCTCTGGGTCACCTGTCCCAGTGCCTCACCACCCTCTCCGGGAAGAACTTCTTCTTGATGTCTGATCTAAACCTCCCCACTTTCAATTTAAACCCATTACCTCAGAAGTACAAACCTTTCTTGCAAATGTGGTTTCATCCCAGTCCTGTAACTTTTCAATAGCTTCATTCATCATTTCTTCCTTGTAGCGGTTGTGCTTCTCATTCTCAACCACTTCTGTTTTGTTTGTCACAAGGATGCACTTGCTGTCCCTCGCCCTTCCACGACCTGTACAGCAAACAGTTACCATTAGTTACCCTTAACGAGAGACGCCAAGAGCAGCAGCTCTGCCGCACAAGAGCACTGAGGACTTTCTGCATAGCTGCACTTGTTTCCCCTCTTCACAGTAAGGGAGTGCTGCTTCTACACGGCGCGCTCTCAGCTCCTCTTTGATCACACACCAGCACAAGATGCCCCCTCCCAGGTCTCCTCATGGATGTCCCCCAGCTGCTGCTGCACTGCCTGCTTCGCTGGCCTCCCTCAGCTCAGCTCAGGCGTGCTTGACGCTGCATCTTGCTGCCTTCTTGTGGAAACAAGAGCTAGAGGAGAAAAGTTAATCTTACTCTTACTTACTAGTTTTTGGCCCTGCTGATTCGTGTCTGTTTAAAAAGAATCACAGAATCACAGCACGGTTGGGGTGGGAAGGGACCTCAAAGCCCACCCAGTCCCAACCCCCCTGCCATGGGCAGGGACACCTTCCACTAGACCAGGTTGCTCCAAGCCTCATCCAGCCTGGCCTTGGGCACTTCCAGGGATGGGGCATCCACAGCTTCTCTGGGAACCTGTCCCAGTGCCTCCCCACCCTCTGCAGGAAGAATTCCTTCCTGATATCCAATCTAAACCTCCCCACTTTCAGTTTAAACCCATTACCCCTTGTCCTGTCACTACAGGCCCTTGTAGTGATAAAATCCAATATATAAAGCAGTTAAAAAACAGCTGAAAAAAAATCTGTAACCAGAAGCAAACAAACAAACCCCCAAAAGCAGGGAAATACAGTGTTGGCAAGAAAAGAATAAGAGCACGTGACATTTCCACCTGTCTATGCCCACTGCCTGCCTGCTTTTTGCTGCTGTGACACAGGCAAACCAAGACCTACAGGGACCTCACATCAGTTGAGAAGTGTTTCAGTTAGAAAAAATGTTC
>NW_010236221.1:2502-3663 GCF_000690775.1 Eurypyga helias
GTCCCATTCCCCCAGATTTATGTGATTGAAAACGGACACAACCTGTTTTCTTTGCCTGTTGTTAACAAGCACAGTCACCTGTAAACGTGAATTCTGGAACGCTTATTTCATTGTAAGACAAGAATTAAAAAAAAAATCAGGAGACACAAACCCTGCAGGTGGAGGATTAAGTGGAAGGGAGATCATTTCCCATCCAAGTAGGAAGTTAACCATCGGGCGATACGATAAAACACTGCGGATGCACCCCTGAGCGGCACAGGCGGTTTTATGACCTTGGGGAGTGTGAAACAGCAGCCGGTTCGTGATGTGGCTCTTCCTTCCCCTCTACTGCGCCTGTTGCAAAAGCCCCAAGATTCAAGACCCACGTCCTGACGGACTTCTTTAGCCAAGCCAAGACTTGGGTTTTGGTCCTGAGTGCTGCAGGTCTGCGCAGGCGAAGGGCTCGGGTGCCGGGGTAGCTGGGCTGGCAGCTGGGCAGGGGCAGGTCTGCAGGAGCCACGGCAACACGTGAGGCTCCATCGCAGCTTTGCAAACCGTCACAGTCACAAGGGCCTGCCTGACTGCCGGGTACAGCTCTTCCAGCCACACTGCTGCTCATATGTGTGATTACCCACTTGAGGGGTCGGTCCTCAGCGGGGCGATGCCCTTGTGCGGCGTGGGAGATGTGCGCGCCCAGGGAGAGGTCACGCAGCGTCGAGGACTCGGTCGACAAGTTGGTCAAGTCTGGTGCCACCGCCCATCGGACCTCACTCGGGCACGGAGGAACAACAGCAAGGCATGCACATGGTGTCGGTTTCTAGCCCCAAACGGGTTTCTAAAGTAATAGCTCTGAAATTCCATACCTCTGACTTGGATCATTTTGGTGACGTTGCCGAAGTATTCATAGAGCACAACGAGGTTGCACTCAGAAATGTCAATGCCTTCGTCAGCGACAGATGTAGCAATTAGCAGCCTGCTGTGGTTGGTTTTGAACGCATCCAGCACGCCCTTCTGCATGGGGAGGGTCATACCTACGGCACCAAGACACTGTGTCAGGAAAGCACACGGAGGAGTTGCCTGGGCAGGATTCCTGCACTGGCTCTTAGTTAGGGGATTAGAAACGAGCGTGTCCTTTTGGATCGAGAAAAGTTGGCGTATCCAGCTGGCTGCATGCTCTACCCA
>NW_010236221.1:3675-4063 GCF_000690775.1 Eurypyga helias
GCTGACGTGCCACGCAACTGTCACCCTGGGAAACACCGTTTCAGACACAACACCTCCCCGATCTTCGTCGGAGACCCGTACAGCTTAGCTATTTTAAGCCCACGCAAACTCTTAAGCCATGCGTCATTTCGGCTGCAGCACCCATTCTACCTTAAAATGTCTTTGTGCCACCAAACACAAGGTAAGAGAGGGATCTGAAAAAGGAAAAGGGAAAATGCCACTAGAAGCAACCACTGGAAGCCACGACTGCGAACAGTTTCTGAACTCCTGAGCTAGCGAAAGAATCCTGCAGCAGAGGGTCACTGACAGTGCCCCCTGGTTCTGGACAGGCAAAGCGTCTCCTTGGTGACAGGTATTCTGGATGCGGAATAAAGCACAGCGCACGCTC
>NW_010236222.1:0-1785 GCF_000690775.1 Eurypyga helias
TCTGTTTACAGCCCAGGTGTATGTATGTCCCTGTCTGGGACCAAGGCAATGCTTTTTCTTTTTGTCAAACTATTACTCATTGGCTGTAACTTTTTAGATTGGACATAAAGGTATCCAAATTATTTTTTCCTCAAGATTTGTCAAAGTTTTAATCAATGAGAGAGGGGAACTTAGAATTGAAAAAAAAAAAAGAGTAATCAGAAAATAAAAATAAAATAAAATAATCCTGTTTTAATGTAACTATGTCTTCCAAAATTACAATTAAAACTTTCAGATGCTTAAGTGGTAAAGTGATGAATATCTAAAATAAAATTAATCTGACCTGTAAATAATTATTTTTTAATGAAAGAAACATATTTTATTTGCGAAACATATTCCTAAACTGAAGCCTCACTGAGAAGATTTAATCTTACATTGTTATTTACTGAGCTTATTCATCTTAATTTGATTGATAATAACAATATTAAATATTGTTTTAGAGGATTTCCCAGCTAATTTAAAAGTGCAAATTTATTAAATTTTGGATATTTTTGTTTGTTCTCACATTTTGAATCTCTATTTTTTTTTAATTGGAAAATATATATTGTTTATTTTTCCCGAGTGCAGATAAGCTCACTGGAATATTGTATGCAGTGGAGAACATTTAAAGTGGATTTCTTTACTGTTTCTGAAAAAAAGTTACAAATGTGAGTAGTATTAGTTTTTTGATGTATTGCCTTCTAAGGGTGGTTTTCAAACTTGTGTAGGGCATCTCTACCTCTGATAAAACAAACTGAAAAGGAAATGTTTATACAGTGTGTTGTTTTTACAAAGAAAACGTATATAGCTTCACCATGTTTGAAACATTAATAAGGACTAATCTGTACATAGTTCTCTGTCTAAAAATTTTTGGGGAAAAAGTTAAAAATCCCTAAATGGATATTTCCTTAATAAGGAAAGATGATCTAAATGGAAAATGAAACAAAGTGCACTTTGAAAGACAAGGGTATATGAGATCTAGGGATACAGAATTACTGAAAGAATACTTAACATTTAAGGATTACATTTTACATTAGGTTATATATAAATATTTATTCTACCTGGAGCAGTGATATATATATATATATCTAAAATAAAAAGACATTGGAAGGATGAGGCTGACCAGAATGCCCAGAAGTTCCCCCTTCTTCGGTCTTTCTCTTACTTCTTGAAAGGATCCATTGTCATGAAGACCTCTAGGTCAGCAATTGAAGATTAGTCATGGCTTCCAGATGACTGAAGAAGGGGAAACCACCTAGCAGACAAAGCAAAGACATTTGAAATGTTTGATTATACAGGAAAATAGACTCTTCTATCCTTGTACAAGAACTTTATGGCTTTCAGGAGATGCTAGTTTAACATTTAAACTAACCCCAACAAACAAACCAAACACAAACCCCACAAAAAAACACAACAATATCAAACAACTGAAGGATTTGTAACAGGTTTGAAACTTTTGAGTCAGAAATGCAATTGTACAGTACTCGTGAATGTGCAAAGTAGCACAAATGTGGAATCTCAAAGCTGAAAAAACCCCACGTTTTTAGTATTCTAGGATGAGAGAGTTCAAGGGCAAAGTATACGGCTCTGAAACAGAAATGGGACTTATTGAAAATGAAAGAAGAAAAACAAGAAAATAAAAAGGTAAGCTGATTTAGCCAAACACAAATCTACCCAAATATGCCAAGGATGAAAACAAAAAAAGAATTAAGACTCTATAGGAAAATCTGCTGAATTAATTGTTTTAAATCATAGAATCACAGAATG
>NW_010236223.1:0-38148 GCF_000690775.1 Eurypyga helias
ACTCACATTGGAGAAGTTGCTGGAGTATTGCACCCCGTGGGAGGGACCCCGTGCTGAAGCAGGGGCAGAGTGTGATGATCCCTCCCCCTGAGGAGGAAGGAGCAGCACAGACATCATGTAATGGACTGACCACAACCCCCATTCCCTGTCCCCCTGTGCCACTTGAGGGGAAAAAGTAAAAAAAGCAGGAAAGAATTTGAGCTTGGGAAGAAGGGAAGGGTCTGGAAAAGGTGTTTTAAGATTTGGCTTTCTTTTTCATTACCTTACTCCAATTTGATTGGTAACAAAATTAAATTTTGCCCAAGTTGAGCCTGTTTTGCACATAACTGGTGAGTGATCTCTCCCTGTCCTTATCTCAACTCATGAGACTTTCCTTGTATTTCCTCCCCCCTGCCTAGCTGAGAGGGGCAGTGACAGAGCAGCTTTGGTGGGCATCTGGCCTCCAGCCAGGGTCAACCCAGCCCATTCTCATTACTGAATCAGAATTCTTTAATTCATATTTTTAAGACTATAAAATTACCCAAGGCCTGATGATTTGGCTAGCTGATCCAACCTCCACTTCAAACAGGAAATTTCTGCATCATTACTTCCTTCACAACAAAAAAAAACCCTTCCAGTAACAAATTACTCAGGGGTTTTTTTCCCCCATATATGCTGCTTTAAGTTATATCACTATCATGTCTCTCTGAGATTAGTCTAAGGTTTGCCTGGGGAAAGAGGCTATGCTCAACAAAACATGTTCAGTACTTGTAGCACTGTGGGGTTTGGGTATCTCTGATGAGGCTTCTGAAGTACACCCCTTGTCTAACAAAAATCTCTTGCAGGAACAATGGCCCTGGATCGTGCCTGCTGGATTGAACATGAGCACAGTGAATTTAAAATCCAGTTTTAGGGCTTAAAAAAAAAACAACCAACCTCTTCTCCCCCAACCATACTCCATACACACACTGACACTTTTATATCTGGTTACTGCTCACTGACATCCTTAGGACTAGGTCATGTTGATTTTATCTAATGTATCCTAACGACTACAATAAGAAGTGGAGATATAATGGCAACTGGCATTGTAGTAGCCTGAGGGTGTTGTTTCCCTTAAGAATAAGCCAAACTAAGAAATTGCTGTTGCCTAAGGGCTGAAATCCCACTCAAATCTCCTTCCTCTTCTGCTGTTCACTCTCGTTGCTTACATGGCACTACTCTTTGGCACTTCTAACTGCAAGGAAAGTTGATTTGACTCACTAAAAATGGAGAGAAATAACCAAGCTATAAAAAGCAAATTTATTGTCATGGCAAGGTTTCTGCTTGGTTAGTAAACTCAACTGGCTTATCAAATTTTCAGAAAACGAGAGAACTGGTACAAGGAGGGGGATGGATAGTCTTCCCCTTCAGGTGCTGAACAGCTGCTAAATCAGGTCAGCTCTAGCATGAAACTACATCTTCAGTTGCTATTTGTGAAACTCAGAGTGACAAGGAATCAAGTTGTTCTCAAGAGAAGGCAGAAGGTAACTGCAGGCAGAGGTCCCTAAACTTAGGCTCTCCTCTCTAAACATACCTCATCCTATACTGCACATCTGGCTTACTGTTCTCAGGAAACCAGTATCTTCCATCACTCTTCTCCCCAAAGGATGTGGATCAGCATTCTCAAAAACCGTGCTGCAAAGGCTACCTCCCAGCCCGTGAAAGACTGGAGAAAGAGGAGACTCTGAAAAGCGTGACAAGACCCACCCACCCAAGGGACAGTGAAAAATTCAAAGCAAGGGAATAATAGGTAGTAAGATTCTTAGTTGTAACAGTTAACACGCTTGTTTGGTTTTTTTGAACTGATCATCTGCTTATTTTAACCAGGCATCCCTGTTGCTTTGATCTGCAGAAAACAAGCTCTTTTCAGCTGCTTTCACTATAGAGATGAAACACAATCCTGATCATGGGTAGCTGAAGGAACAAGCATTCTTCAGGTCAGTCAACAGACCGATTCTATGCATCAGGAGACAGCACATCAATCTTGCAGACTGAACTCTTTTAAAGGACCTTGGCCTGCACTCCTTTTTGATCGTTTTCAGAATCAGGAAGAACAGAGATCTGCATCTCATGGTGCCAGCACCATTTTGGTGACGCGGGGAGGCGGGTATCTGGGTGATAGCTGGGGTTTGCTTGTTTATATAGGTAAAAAAGCTTTGATCTGGGGGTTTTATTTCCCCTGTATACCTCCAATGGAAGTTATAATCCTTGATTTCAGTAGAAATGTGACTTAAGAGATTGTACTCCATTTTTTCAGACACACTGTTGTCACTGTAACATATATATATGTATGTGTATATAGTTATGTATGTACAGTGATATTTCTTTCTGCAGAATCTGACAAATTAGAATTTTCTTTCTAGAACAATGGCTATAATGGAAGTAGCGACTGACCAAGGAAAACAGATTTTCATCTTTATTTATACGATACTGTTGACTTAAATTAAAAAAGATAACCTTTCAAATGCTAACTTTACAAGCTGTGCATTCCATTAAATCCTCAGTACATAAAGTCTTGACACGAAGGGAAGAAAGTTGTAATATTTTATTATTTTAATTCCTTTTTTAATCTTTCAAATGCCAACCCCCACCAATTCCCAATGGACACTAAAGCTGTGTTTCAAGATATCTATCATTTTTAGCATTGCTAACTTTTATATATATCAGTACTAGAATAATCCACTTTTTTTTACTCCAACACTGTGAAAGACTCTTACTAGACATAGCATATACTGATCCATAAACAATATTTAAGTAGCGACGATTAAAAAAAATTATAATTCTTGCACATACTAATATATGTCAATTGAATTTTGTATGCTGGTAGAACAAAAAATCATTAATAAAACACAAGGAGAAAAAACGTTTACCTACCTTTCTGATAGAAGAATTTCCGATAATAATATGCACCAAGGTCTACATGTTCAACGATGTATCTTTTCACTCTGTCTAGATGTAAAATCAGATTCTCCTTGGGAACTTCCAGGACTGCTACTCCAGCATTCGTGCAATGAGAACTCAGAGTTGACTCAAACGAGGCACTTTCACATCCACTGAAGGAACCTGAATTAGATTTGGAAAGGCTGATCTTCCTCTCCCCTTCCCCACCAATCTCATTACGAAAATAAGGACAACTCATCACAAGTTCATTGCTTTTATCATCCCCCTGGTCCATATTGAGACTTCCTTTTGAATTCAGGTCTTCAGTGCTGCCCATTGGAGAATTGAAACTTGCAGAATGGGACAAGGGTCCGGAGACAAGTGACGCTACAGCAGCAGCAGATGCACCCGTGGTTGTGTTCCTTCTTTTAATAACATTATGCCTGTTGATCGCTGCTTCATTTAAATCAAATAAAATACTCTGTACATCGTAATGAGCAAAACACTTTGGACAAGTCCAAGGCTTGACGCTATCTTCTGACCTGTTATCTTCGAGATCTGAAGACTTCCCGAGCTCCCCTTCACCTTTGGCATTGCGCAGCTTACGAAAAATGGAGGAATCTCCTGTCTCCGACTTCGACCGTCTCTTGAGTGGCTTCTCCCTCTCCTTGAAGAGTCTCAGGTTTTCTCTTTGAGTAATAGGTCCATCTATCACATCGAGAGAGAATCCTGAACCCTTGCTTCCACTGGCAATCAGAAGTTCGCTGAGCTTAGTTGTGGTTGGGCCTCTCTGATCAGACTTTTCATCTTTATAGCCCTTCAGTAAGTCAAAAAAACTTTCCCCTGAAGTTCCCTGCTTATCTATGGAAGATGTGCTGCCATACTCCCTATGCAGAGATGGTCCAGATTTAAAAGTGGGTGAAATACATTCATCAAAACTGTCCACATCAAGCTCACTTATGGTAATGTCGCTGTTGCTGCGCTGTCTTATTCTGCGAAGAGCTTTCCTTGGGGAACTGGGATAACCATCAGGTGTAAGAAACCTGGAGTCTAGATTCTCAGATTGTCTGGTCTTGTTCTTAAGTGTGCTCTGGATGCTCTTTAACATGACAGAATCACTAGCATTCAGGTTAACAGAGCTACCCTGACTCCCAGGACTGCTCTTAGAAGACATGCTGTCTAGGCAACTAGATGTTTCAATATCTTGACTAGATCTGCTAGTTTCCTTGATGTTCTCCTTCCGTGGTGGCCAATCAGCAATCCTTGCCCTGACCCCCATTTTAGGGACTCCAGGAGTAGAGGTAACATGATGGGTACTTTCATTGCGAGGAGGTCCAACTGGTGCCATGACCGCAGATCCTAAGCTGCCATTCTGTGACCTGAAGCGCCTCATATAAAAGTCATCCGAGTGGACTTTTGATGTGCCATCTGTTCCGACTGATACCCCAGTGGCAACAGCCCTTTCGGTCTGGGACCGCTTCAAGCTGGTCATGATCTTTCAGTATGTTCAACCTTAGTAAGTTCCAAGAGAAATCACAGTCATTTCTGCTTTTTAAATGAACAGTTCTCTTCTGGAGAATAGTCTCCAAAATGTACAGTGGTTGCATGAGATCTTAATCATGGATATTTAAGGACACAGTTAAACGCAGGATGTCTACAAAATTCAGATATTCAGCAGGTTTTGAGAAGCAACAATTTCCTTTAACTTTTGCATTTTAAGAAGCAGCCATGCTTCAATACATTCAAATTGTTTTAACAACACTTGTGTTCCAAAATGTCAGAGTTGTAATCCAATCGCTTATGCTTCTTTTAGGCCTAGAACAGACAAAAAGAGAGACAAAAGCATTAATCATTTCATATATAAACTTATTTGTAACTGAAACTATCGAAGTAATTATTATGCAAAATTAATATTCCCAAATGTGCTTTGAAATCTCATTGGTCATCATCTCCAAAACACAACTGTGTTAAATGGCGAATTGTTTTATAGACATTGTTGGTTTGCCTTCTGAAGAAATACTTTTACATTTGGATTCTACACCTAAATACAATTTTGTCCTTATCAATTAGGACAATGCAGCGACATTTTTAGTTGGGTTAGTGGACAGTTTTACAAAGCACGAGCGGGGAGTTCATTTCCTCAGCTGAAGGACGCGCAGAGCATACATCTCCCGTAGAAACTATCAAGAAACCAGATCAGGACTCCAAATTTTGTTTATAAGTGTAAATGGTAAATTCCTTATAGCAAGTCATACATCCTTGGTTGCAATTAGGTATTAACAATGCCTATTCAACTTTTCTATTAATGTAAATAACTATGAATGCTAGCAAGAAAAAGGAAGGAAACTAATTAGCAAAAAGATTACAAAATGGAAAGAGACAATGTCTGTCAATAACATTTATTATGTGTTTTTCATGGCCTCATTTGCAGATTAGCTATTCCCTCTGCCCAGGTTTCACAACATATATAAAGACTAAAGCTAACTAGAAACACATACTTGTAAATAACTTGGTAAGAAAAGTTCCATTTATTTATCCAGCTAACAAAACACTGTCTGCCACAGCTCCTGTATAATCCAGCTTTACAAAGCCTTGGAAACTAAATGCTTTCCCATACCTCATCAGTAATGAAGTGATTACAAAGCAGTTAGCAAACTACCCTTTGAGGAGGGAAAAAAAAAAAATCCACAAATATCCTTGCTGGTAGAAGACAAAAGCATGAGATTATCAAGATAAAATCTTGCATTGCTGTGTACATCCTTTAACACAAAGAAGTTAATAATTTTCAAAGGCTAAACCAATTACACAAAGCGTGGCCTTTAAATATTTGCCAAATGCGCGCAGAGATGGTGCTGAACCAGCACTGCACTGACAATACAGTATTGTCTACAAATCAAAGCTTTCTGACGCTTCCAGGGAAGCCAGTACTTTCTGCAGTCTCTTCTCAAAACTAAGGAGTACTTGGCTACACACTAATTAAATATCAAGCCAGGGCACTTCCTGCCTCCAAAGGCAGCATTTTTTACCTTCACTTGCCATAGGACAGCACCTCTTTGAACTAGCTGCTATTTAAAGCTGAACACACATGGAATGCTTAAAATGTAACGTGACTGCATCACACAACAAGGGTGCAAGTCATCTGGGGTATTATTGTATTTGCACAGACATTTACATAGCACAGTCACTTTCCTTGTAATTCTTCTCACACTGCTGAAACAAATTTTTTCTACCTATATAATTAGGGTAACTTTAGAAGGGCAGCCTATGCATGTAGCTGTTGCAATAGTACCGAATTTTCAGCTGTAACTTTTTTACAGATTTCAAACTTTTCATTTACTTTTCTCCAGTCTAAGAACTGACCAAGCTGATAAAAGAGCTTCATGCACAAATCAGATCAAGGAAGGAAAAATGAAAACACTCTCCGCCACCACATAACCTAATGTCCTGTTTACTTATATCCAATGGTGCCATAGCAAATATCGTTTATGCAATAAGCTCTACAAAAAAGAACACTGCACAGTCCTTTCTAAAGAGCTATACAGGCTTGCTTTTATAGGCAGCATGGAAGGAAAGGAAAATAAAATGGAAACTAATAAGGGTTTACAGCAGGAGGAGGGTGGCTAAAAGGGTTAGTGAAGGAATAGTCAAGCTGAGGACGGACAGAAGTACAAGTGCCCGCTGCCACAGCCTGCAATGAAAGAGCCTGCAGCCTCTTCACAGCCTGCAGTGAAACCCAAGATGTCTGTCCCTTACCATTCCCCTTCCACCATAAACACCTCTGAAAGCAAAGTACACATCTCCTCTGCCTCAAGTGCCGGTCCTTACAGAAACAGATAACCTACTAGTACAAGTTTCTCATTAACTTAAGGGCAGAAGTTCATATAGCAGCAATAAAAGTTTCTGAGCTTGATGTTAACCATGTGAGCATCCAAATGCTACCAGTTCCCCCACCCCCAGATTCTTTTTTCGTTTAAAAATTTCAAGGACAACAATCCTAAATAATTAAGGAGAGAGATATATATATATAAAAGTATATATAAAACCATATATGAAAAAATATAACTGTAAGTGGTCTGTGGAATTTATTCTTGACCTTGTATACATATGGTACAGTCATTAGTTACATGACCACACAGTACATTTTCCAAAGGAAATACTTTATCTGTTCCTGACTCAGCATTAAGGATGTGTCCCTCTGGGGACCAGCTGTTTCATGCTCTGCAGGCTTCTGCAACTGTCCTGCTTCATCTGCTGTAGCAGCTGGAATACAGGCAATAAGGTATTAAACAGTTAATATCATACTCTGAAAAACTCAACTCCACCCTTGTCTATGTCTATCTTTATATGAATTAACTAACTGCCTGTGGTTGTCTCCCTAGACCTTCCTGTCTGGATGTCCAATATGGGACCTAAAAGTGTGGTCTAAAAGGTTCAATTAGATCCAAATAAAATAAACTGAAAGCATTATATTTGATAACATTAAAAACTCCTAAAGCATGAGTCCTAGGTACACTGGTCATCAGATTTAATGGAACAATAACAACAATCTGTACTTTTTCCTCATACTCATTACTTGCAAATCATGATGGCATCAAAGAGAATGATTCACACTTGATTTAAATGGCCATCAGTTACCAAGAACCGGATGATATTATGAACTGGAAAACCTGCAGAAAGTCAGTTCTTAGTAGCAGAATTGCTCACACAACATGCAATGTATTAAAATTAGTTTCAATTGCAAGTTAGACAGTATGGTACCTACTTCTATAGACAAGAGCAGTCATTATCAAGAGTAACAATTCCTATTTCATTACTATTTCAATATAGATAAAACACAATTCAAGGCAGAGCTATGAATATGTGAACAGAATACAATGATGACAAGCTAGCACAATCAAGAAAACATATGCTTCCAAACTCATCTGCACTTACAGAGGAGGCCAACAAAAAACCTCAGACGGACAGTTATATATAAAAAGCTGTAAATGAAAACCATATGCAAAAGCTACAAAGGGGTACACACAAATTTTGTACTGATTAAGAGAACAAACTTGGAAAACCAATGATCTGCTTATCAGACTGCCTGTAATAACTAGTAAAGCAGTCTAAGGAGCCACCCAAAATGGGTCTGAAATCCTCAGGACAAAGTTTATTTCACTGTTTTTTATCAGCACCAGAGGACTTCGTGTCTATTCTCAACTCAAAATGAGCTACACACAAGCCCATTTTCATTCTTTTCCTTTCTAGTCATACCTCTTTCAACACTTTACTCTCTCCTCCAAACCTGGGGTTCCAGCTGTAGGACAAAGGACCATTCTCATGAAACTTAACAGGTCCTTGTAGATGAATCCCAAGACAGTTTTGCAGCCCTATGTCAGTCTCAAAAGGCAGGTAAGTCAAGAGATCTTGATTTCCCATTCCTCATGACTCAAGTCAGCCACCAGGAAAATGAAGACCTATCAGTCAAGATTTCATCCAGAGACCTTTGGGTTACAAAGAAGCAAATAGAAGCAGTTGATTAAGAATATCATCTCGCACAAGTCAGCTCAGGGTAGTAAAAAACCCACCCCTTAACTACAGCACACTAATCTGTTTCTATCTTGCATTCAGGTAGCCAAAGAAGATAATTCAACATCTACTTGTTCAGCTGAATGGAAAAAAGGAGATCGAGCCTGACACAGCAATTCCACGACCTTCTATTACAGTTTTTCCTAGCTTCAGTTTATGTGGGATCATGCTCTTTCGCCTTACAAAGTAGTGACTTTACCCACAACCAGGTCTTACTTGAGGAGATTTAGTAATTACTCTGTTATCTGCTGGGAACATGCTGAGACTTCAGACTGTAGGATCACAGATGCTAATGATTCTCTGATGTTAACAGAGATTAATTTGGGGGCACCAAATTATTCATGATTCATAATGTTTCAGAGGAAAAACTTAATTCTTCACTATCAACCCTTATTAAAAAGTGGCATTTTATAATTAAAAATTTGGGAATGAGGGAATCAGTTTTCAAATTGTAGGAAAGTCTCACTTTTACAGAGCATCCATACGACTCCCCCCACCTCAAACAATAAAATGTAATAGAGGATGGGAAATGTAACGTATTACCATGGATATTTTACAACACCAAAAACTGCAGGATAAGGAACTCAGAATAATATTTTACAGCAAATAGTTTTTAAAAACTTAAACAAAATCATCTCTATTCCACAGGCTTTACAGAAATTTAGCCAACTTAGGAAATGCAGTGGAACACACACACGCCTGTTGCAGTAACCCTTGTTAACTTATACTGGGAAAAGAACTGGCATTACCATAAAACCTGAGAACTAGCAGCTCCTCTAAATCCAGAAAAACCAAGGAGAACAATGGAAAATAATTTATATATGAAAGCTTATCTACTTGTGTCACAGATTCTTACCTGAATTATAACACAGATCAAATCCCATGGAGAGAGAAATATTCATTTACCAGACAATTAAGTTATTATATGTACAAAATAATGCCTAATTTCATAAAATGAATTCCTCAGAGGAGAAAAAAATCAATTTAATCTTTAGAAATACTTGGCTGTACGTGGGTACCTATTAACTTTATGCTTTTCTACCCAGGATTACTTTCGTTATAATTGAAGGGAAGTTAAAAGGTTCATGTTTCAGAAGAAGTTTTTATTCTTCAAATAGCCTTTCAGTTGATAATGTTTGATATTTTACTAGCTTATCAGTTTTATTTTTGTTACACTTAGAGGAACTGCTGGTTTTGTGTTAACTGTGGGACAACCGTCAGCTCTGCACAGGATGAAAGGCAGATTCCTGTAACTTTTCTCTCTTCTTCCCACCTTCCCAGTTTATGTTACTTATAAAATTTGCCACTGATCTACATGTCAGCAAGCCAGCATTACTGCCTTTTTCTCAATGCTTCCTTGCTCCCTAACCGTCAGAGAAAAACCTTTGCTCTAAGAAAAACAGAGTGCTGTCTGTTGCCATGTACACGACTACCTGCACTGATCTGCTGAGATTCAGTCGTGCTTTATTCTTATACTTCAGTGTGAGCTACTTCAGCAGAAAGTGAAGTCAGGCAAGGTAACACCGATTTTATGATATGGCAGTAATTAATGTGAATTGCTACTGTCAGTTTCTGCACCCTCGCAGTGTGGGTGCAAACAGGTACTTGTTCTGCCACAGCCGGAGGGTGTGCGGTCAGTACAGAGGGCGCCGAGGCCGAGCGCCATGGCACTCGGCAGAACCTGCTCGCTGGTGTTTCGAGCCGTGCCCACCATGGTCATAAACGGCCGGTTGGCTCAGAGACACCGAACCAGCTGGCCCACCCTGTGCAGAACACCATGAAGTCACACTCCATAATCCTACCTGCTTGCAGTCAGTGGTAAAGTGTTCATGACATAACAGTATGGCGGCAAATGAAGCGTAAAGCTGTCAAATTGAGACAGATACAGGAACACAGGGGACCGTGTACACTGCAGCACATTTTGCTCCGCTGTTTTTACATCGATTCTGCATCACAATTAATCAAGAAGAGGACATCACAAGACTCAAGTATGTAAGTAACTGTTCCCAAACCAAACCCTTTGAAACTCCTTTTAACTGAGACAGAGGGGGAGAGAGAGAAAACACACTGCACATGGTTATTCCCACTTCAACACGCGTGTTCCATTTTGGTACCAGTGTCAGTTAATTAAAAGCAAAATCCCTTTTCTGGAAGCTAATTTACAAGATCTGAAAAAATAATAGACATTGACAAATCTTACTGAATGCTGAACTGTATTCTATTCCTGGAATGAGATTGTTAACAGCAACAATTTATTTTTGATAGCAGCGCTTGCTCTCTAGGAAGCGACTTCAAATCACTGCCAAAACACGAGAGCAAAATATTCTAGCTCCCAGATACCATCTCTCAAGAAAGTAAATTTTTAGCAACTACAGAAGAGTTCCAAGTACACCCCCCCTCAAACATACTTTCTTTTTTTAGAGAGATGTTTCTCTTATTAACAGCTAGAAGCTGAAAACACATTTTGCATCCCTAGGTAATGGTTCCAAAACCAAACAGACTGCTCTCCCTGGTGTGTGGACTTTTGTGTAAGTTACTTATCTGCAAACTGCCCAAGTTAATGACTAACTTCTGATACTGCAAAACGCTGACTTATGAATAGCCACAAACCAAAACAAACCAAGGAAATCCAAACCAAGAAACAAACCCCAAAGGATATGGGCTGAGGTATGCTGCAATGGGTGCAGTTAGTGTAGCTGCCACACGTTAAGGTACCACGGATGCACTTTCCTGAGGTTTGCATCCCTGCTCATACTTCCACAGCAGAAAGGCTTATATGACACCCTCCAACAGTCTGGCCACGAGTTGGTTTCCAGCCTGACCTTGGTACCAGTACTGAGGAGGAGCCCAGCCTGTGGTCTCTGTGCTGTACTGCTGGTTACGCTCCTGCCGGCCACACTGAGCACGCTAAAGCTGGCAGTCATCTCCGCATGTCTCATGACAGCCCACAAACATCAGAGCTGAGCGAGAGACCTCAATTTGGAAGAGGGGAGAAAAGGGTGTTTAACATACTACCTCTAAACTTCCAGTTGCTTTTAAGTAGTCTGGAGTATAACCTGAAGGTAATTTTTTTATGACCCATGACAGACTGTCCTATTTGATAATAGGATTACTAAAAAGCATCGACCCATCATTTTGATATTGTTAAAAATACCCACACATCTTCCCAACACCGTTTTATTCCTCTGCTCTACCGCTGCAGTTGCTTCTCCCTGAACTCATGATTTGGCAAAAGAATTGCAAGGAGCTGCTCTGCCATCTTCCTGAAAGTCGTCCAGCTCCCAAATCTCCAGAGTACCACTTCTCCACTTATCACAGTTGTATTTAAGGGAGAAACAAAAGCAGCTTTTCAGAAGTGAAAGTTAAATTTTACCTCAGATTATAAGGCTTTATTTCCAACAACCCCCATGTTACCCATCTAGAGAACGTTTAATATTCACACACATTCTTCAACATGCTCCTGACATTACTGCTCCTGCTTCAAAGGTACTGCTGCAGCACTGGAGAAGATAATTAGGAGCAGGGAGATTATTACTAGATGCCCTCGTAAGGTGCTCCCGATTCCTGCATCACCATCCCAACTTCACACGCACCCCAGCCAGTCACGCACACTCTTTTTCACTCTGCACCCAGCTGCTGGCACTCTCGGCTATCACCCTCCACAACCCTTCCTTCCCAAGCCAGGAACCCTTCTGCCACAAAGCCCCTTTGGCCACAGCCCCCAGCAGAGTAGAACAAACGCCATGGGATTTGAATTTCAGACCTCAATTTGCTCCTTCAACGCAAGCCACTCAAAAGACAGCTGAGCATCTCAGCAAGCAGAAGATCATTTCTTCAAGCTTGCAGGTAACTCACAGATGTTCAGTGAATTTGCTTCCTTATCTACTGACCTGAAAATAGAACACAGGTCATTACTGGAATCTATTGCAGTTCCTGTATATTAGAAAAACCAACAGAAAGCAACTGAAAGTTACACAGATAAAATCAAGTACTATGTTTGTAAAGTGAAAAAAAAGACCAAGCTATTACTAAAACACAATATTTCAAAAGTACACAGCTGAAAAAGGGTTCCCCCCGCCCTCGGTATAACCTATTAAAAATGTTCACAGATGTTTCTAAATGGTATTCGATGGCACACACAAAGTGAAAGTATTTTCCCCTAAAAAAAGGTGTTTTGCATGTAGAGATACCATTTATATTTTTGTGTACATACCTACATCTATTTACACACAAGGTGTTAATGCAATCTCTCAAGAGCAAGTTTGAGAATACTCAAAGTAGTACATAAATATAAGCAAATATTGTGATTAATCCTCATGTCATTTAAACAATGGTTCCTGCAACTACTAATGGTTTACATGCTTAATGAATCTGCATTCACTACTGTTACACGAATAAAAGCAAACACATTTAAACCTAATACCACCAAATTATGTTTCTACACAACATTTTAAGATACAGACCCTAATACCCTGGGATATGCTCCACAGCAGAAATATCAAGTAAAGACAGCATAAAAAACAATGACACCAAAAATCATAGTACAGACTACGAAGTCATACAAGGGCTACAGAGAGTAACAGAGATCCTCTTAACAGTTTACACGTTTGAACAGATAAGGAAGTATGTAATCCTCAAATAATCCTTGCAAGGAGTTCAGCAGCTTCTGTTTCAAGTGACAGCCACATACAGTCAAGTGTGCAACCCCAAGGAAGGAAGTAAATTAAAAACCTCAAAGGAAGATACAGACTTGTAGTCAAAACTTGGACAATGTTTTGGATTTATAAGATGATTGTGGATAACTGCAAAATTCAAATTGAAAAGCACTCAGCTGAACCCTCCACAGCCTTTCACTATAAATCCTCTTGGGCAAAACACTTGAAAACTCAGTAAGAGATTTTTCAAACAATATGACAATTTACTTTTTTAAAATGACAAGTTTTCTATTACTAGACTTCTAAGCCCTCAAAAGAATACTGGTATATCAGTGTAAAGAACTTGATTTAAAAGTGTAGCATAAAAAAAACCCAAAGAAAAAAACTCCTCTTAATAATAAAATAGATTAAAAGAAAGGGTTTTTAAACCTGAAAGTTGTAACTGTGTTCTTACTTAGATACTGATCTTAGAAGGTAAAACCAAAAATCAGTAGGCAACAGATTTTATATTAAAGCAAGAATAATTGCCACTAACTCTGCACTTTCATGTCTTCCATCCTTTTTATTATTCTCTTAGAGCATTAGCTTCATACTTTGCCCACAAGCATCTAACGCACAAACATGCGGTCCCATTTACAAGCCAGGCTCTGGTGTCCTTTCAGTGGAACAATGAAACAGCCTTCAAAATCAGTTAGGTATTAATTTGCAAAGGATTCTAAATCGCTACCGCTAGCAAACATTTAGACCGGGATTTTGCTGATGCTAAAGGTTTACTGTCTGATTAATTTCTCCAACATCCTCCACTCAAAGTGGGACACTGGGCACAATGTCCTTTCTGGAACCGTGTTTTGTGTTTTCTGAGGCCAACTGTTTGCATACGTGCAAATAAAAACTATGATCAGATGACGTGACATTTCTCTGCAGACAATTAAATTGTTCACATAAAAGGCATGGCAACTGATTCAGTAAGTCACTAAATATTCTTTAAGCAGTGCTTATGGCAACCCCTCTCAGTCCTTCCATATGACAGATATCCCTAAATATTGTGACCTTTGGCCAAGGAATACATTTATTTACTATGTTTGGTTTCATTCAGAGCTAAGCATGGAGATCATGCCACAGATGAGGAAGGAAAACAGTCTTAGTTTACCATTTGACACAGATGCTGTGGATTTCGAAACCTATGAGGCACTATAAATCCACCAGGGGAAGGAAAAAAAACCTTTTAGGCTTTTAACTCTTATAATATATAAGCAGGCAGGGCATCAGTGATACCTGGTGATAATTCATTTTGCTATTTTTGAGAAAACACATATAAAGAGCTTTTTGTCTTTGACAACCACATGTATTACACATTTTCCAAGTACCACCTTCATAGCTATAAAGGAATAAACAGCTCTACCTCCATACAGGATTCTATATAGCTTCTCTCATTAATTTTCATATAGATACTTCTGGCTCTTAAAATTAAGAATAAAGCATTTTAAGCAAGCATTCACACCATTTATGGGAGGATATAAAAATCTATCAGAAAAATATGGATAGGATCTGTAAACTGAAATGAATTTATAAACACTTGGCACCTGGTGATGAATGCTATCACCTTAAAAAGTGAAAGGGATGTCTGAAGCTTTCAATATGAAATGCAAAAGACTGATGGATAAACCAGTAAACAGTTCTAAAAACCTAGCAGGGAACAGCATACAACTACACAAGCACTGTACTTTGTAAAATGAATGAATATTTCAGTGGCACTCTCCTTTCACATACAGGAATGCTCACAAGAACACAAGACAAAAGCCAGACTGGTTGTATGTAAATTATTATTCTGTATCTAAATTGTTTTAAGTCCTAATAACGGTGAATGTGGAAAAGGGGAGGTGGGGGTGAGGGTGGGAAAATCACCTGCCAAAATATGCAGTTACTCAGCAGAAATCTGCATGCTGCACCCCTGCAACATTTAGGGTTTAGAAAATAATAAAGCTAGATATAAATATTTTGGTTGATTAATTTCTTGTGAGCACTGCGCTATGAGTGGGTGTTCAGGTTGGATTTCATTAGACTTTAATGGAGGAAGAACTCTTTAAATGCCGAAAACCAAGAAAAGCTTTTTCAATATTTAGAAATTCTCCCTTGTATAGATATTTCAGCAGTGACCAACAAGTAGATGACACACTCTGGTTTGATGATGTAGGTATGTTATGTTCTATAGTTCCAACATACATTATATAATAAAATAAATTGAAAACATCAAAATGGGCAGTACTTTAAAATTTAAAGATAGCTATACACATTTCCCACTGAAGGCACAGAGTTATCTCCAGTAACTACAAAGGGAAAATAATACCTAGCTGGCCATATACATCAGCCGTTAAGGAGCGATTGTGAAAATGTATGCACCACCCATCATGTAAAGCAACCTACACCAAGCTGCAATACCAGGGAGAAGCAACATAAGCAATTCTGGTCACGAATCCAGACAGTCAAGCTGGCAAAGCAAGATACAAACTGAAAAGAGCAAGCAAGGTGGCACTGACACCTCAAAAACACACTTTGCAATTTAAATAAGAATCAGTCTATTACAAGCACACATATGCCAGCAGTACTGGCACTTCAGACATCTTTAAACGTAAGAAGCAAGTTTAGGTGGATGGTTGGATGTTTCTAGTTATCTCAGAGTGTAAGTCACTTGTGTGTCCGACCTGCCCACCCGTCCACGCAGGTACACCTCAGGTTTCACAACACTATACACGTCTTGTACCAACTGCCCTTCCAGCCCAAGACCAGTGAATTTATTCTTTCCAAGTTTCATTGTCTTTTCTGCAAGTTGGGCTACACTATCTGGCAGAAAAAACAAAAATAAACCTACCTCTTCCTATCTGAATCCCAAATGTAGTCCAACATGTCTTCTATAGTTTTTAATGCAAAAACCTCAAGTAGTATCATGCAAAAGCCTTTTCACCTTATATGTCGGGTTTTTTTCCAGCCATGGTCAATAAAAGGAAATATCTACATCTGCTCCCGATTTACATGCATGCAAAACATTTTATAAAGTGAAACCAGATTTGAAATCATTGAGATTCCAATACTAAGCCTTCAAAAAGCAAATTACCTACAAAAAGTACATGTGTGGGTGCTTTCCTGCTTCACTGCATCAACAGCCTTAATCAGCCTTGCATACTATTTCTGATTATGGTTCATTATATAAAATCAGGCTGATAACAGTTCCACAGCAATGTTTCTTAACCCTTTCTGAAAAAGGGAAATACCATTCTCGCACCAGTTTTCAGCCCTGAAGTGTGCACATGGGGGCTGCCTTTCCCCAGCATGCACCACTTCGTGAAAGCCTTAACAGCCAACTTTAAGCCACAGGAATTGGCTTGAACCACCCATCGGTAAAAAGGCTGCGGCTCATCCCTACGCCGAATATGGTGACACTTGCAGAATCCTCCTCAGCTCTGCTTGCCACCAAAACCCCCAGGTCCTTAACTGAGCCTCTATGGAAAGCAGAGTTGGAAGGCTAACGCACCTCCCCGCTCCCACGGAGTTGAAATGATTCCCACGGCACCAGCTGGAGCCACATCTCCTCTCCACAAGCTGAAGGCCCTGCTAGGATTTCTCAGGAGTTTTTAGTAACACAAACAGTACTTTGAAGACAAATGTGCTGCCTTTCATTTGCAGGGCTGCATTTTCTTAAGCATGCAAGCTTTCTTTTTTGATTTTTATATACTCTTCTATTACTTCAAACCAGGAATTCTATCAAGATCCCATATTACCTGTTAGGCAGATCAGTATCTGAAAACTGCTTGAAAATGTCAGCACTGCAAACGCTTTCTTGGTAGGATTTCTGATCAAAAAGGGATCATACCTGTGCACACTACCTGCTTGTTATATTTCAAGATAAATTAGGTCTTGATTTCGTCCTGCAAAGACTAAATGATTTTACACCTCCTTCCATTAAAGAAATTTTGATCAGCAATACCATCATTGTTGAAAGCAACTCACCTTTCTCTATCAGAACACCGATCATTTCCCTCCCGTGGAAAACCTGTAAGAAAAAAGCTTATATTTTATGACAATTTCAGACCTGATGCAGTAACCAGGGTGATGTTAGCACTGCTACATCTTTGTCATAAAGCAAAATCTCCCCATGGTTACGATAGCATCAGTGAAGGGTCTATTTTGACAAGCATCCTCTGTCACGGCCTACCCCCAAAACGGGGGGTTTGAACACAAACGTAGTAACATCACACTTAAATCGGTGCTTTGTGAGTGCAGAGACAACGCCACCAGCAGACTTCTAAAACACAGTTTCTACATACTTTTTAAGAACTCTGCCGTGTCACCATTCTTTCAGTAGTAAGCCACAGAGTGTCAAGCCACAGCCTTTCAATATAAGCAGAGACATGAGGGGGAGACAGAACAAAAGCCCGTCACTGCCACTGGGGACAGTTCTTGATTTTCCAGAGGCCTGGGGAGAAGGAAGACTTCCGACAGGCAATAAACCAAACCAGATGGGGAAACCAGAGCTCCCAAAACATAACTTGTCCTCTCACTGAAGGAAATCCTCTTCAGCACCTACACAAGTTTAAGTCTCTAGGATTTTACACAAAGACGCCAGTGTAACTAAGCTGACATACGTGTGTGTGTGTGTAAATAAATAAATAATCTGACCCCATCAGCTCAATTTGGGCCGTAACCCTCACTAAACCTCCTCTAATCCTCAAGACTACCATGAGCATAGCAATGAGATTATGCAGACAAATCTACCTGGAATAGGTCCCATGCAGCAAAAACCTATTACACCTAAAAACACTGTATGGCTACTTCCACAGATACTTCTTTCTTTTTTTGTACTTTGTCCTTCATCCTAATCATCCAATCATCATTTACCAAATTCAGTGAGCCAAAAAATTGGTTTTTGAGTAGAGAGGGCTCAAAATAAAAATACAGTTTTAAAACTGCTAGGTGAGCTTAGATTCTATTTTTCTTCAAAGTAAAAGCTTTCAGATAAATTTTTGCTCACCTGATTTCAATGCAGGTTTATCAGAAGTTCCACTGAGGATAATGATCATTCTAGTTGTAAATTCAAACATATAAACTGTGAGGAATGAATAAATAATCTTGCTCTGAAATTAAGCACATGAAATTTCTGATACTCTTGAGTAGTTCGTTACCTCAGAAGAGAGTAAAGTTGAATCCTTGTCTTAATGCAACAACAACAAAAAAATACAATTACTGGAAAGCAGAAATTCTGCAGTGGAGCAGAACAGATTCTTGAGTCCTTAGACTTCTTCACATACATAATTAAGTGTCTGTTCTTTGTGAACTGTTGCTGTCGAAATATCACCAGAGAATTTTTGTAGCCAGACAAGATGTTTCCAATTCATTTTAATGTTTATTACAGATGCAACAACAGCTCAGGGCAACTCACTCTATTGTACTTGGTTCATAAGCCAACATCCTTTCCTGCAGGCTAACAAGAACGACAAATAGTTTAATAATAATTCATAGTTCTGAGACAAATCAACTGTTCTGTTTATGTACAGTTTACACTTCTTTATGCTGCAAAGATAAGATTTGTCAAGGAAGCAACTGAAAATATTACTACTTCAGAAAGTATCATAACATAAGGCAAGATTTCTCACAAGACATTCATATTGTCCAGGATGTTCTTGACTGGTGAGAAATTGTTACAAGTGTCCTACATGCCCATTAAACTAAACACAAGAAAAATACAGTAATTCCTTTCATCAGAACTGGTACACCAAAACAGAATGATGTAATGGGGAGAAGTCCTGCCTTGCAGATCTACTACAATTCTTTAAGGAGTCATCCAGTATGAGACACCGAATTCATATGTGACAGATTTCCTAAATCCCCTAATAAAATAGCTTGCTAAAGGCTGTGAAAGAAAAGGACCACCAGAAGAGGAAAGGGGAGATGTTCACAAATTACTAAATGAATAAGGACAGGATATAAGGGAAAGTCATCACAGAACTTCCACAGTGAGGTTACCAACACTGGGAAACATGCAGTTCAACACTGTTCTGTATGATCTGGAAAAGACAGTAAGAAACCAAAGTCTGATGATGATGTACTGTTACGTGAGCTGGTAGCAAGAGTCAATAGTGAAGAGATTCAACAACAGCTGGAATGCAGAGAGTTGTGGAGATACATCTTGATGCTGACCAAAATTCATGTATCACTTTTACATGCATTCTTCTACAATGTTGACAAATACACAGAGAAGAAACACATTTCCCAAATCAACTTGTTCTGGCTTAAGAACAATTTGCGGATATTGCAGACAGATCTTGGTAAACCTTGGTTCAATGTGCCTGGGCACCGAAAAGCAAAGACCACCCTCAGAAATTCTGAAAGGAAAAGGGGTAGTGCAGTGAGTGGGGAATTAAATGATGTGTTATAAAGTCATGGTGTGTCTACTGAAATATTACACACAGCTCCGTTACCTTAGAAACGCAAAATGTCTGTAAAGCGACCAACAAGTACACATAATTCAACCACAAAGATCATAACCATGACTTACGGATGCCGAAGCTTGAGAACTGAAAAAGCAGTCAGATGAATTCATAAGAAAAGTCTCGTGGAAGGCTTCAAGTGCAAATAATTCAATATTCAGTTGAGGACCCCTGTAGTCAGACTTCTAGCAACCAAGAAAATACGGCACAAGACGTATAACTCTTGGCTTGCTCCCACCTTTTTCTTCCATACAAATATGTCTGATTCAGAACAGCTGTTTTTATGTTCTTACCTAAGATTTATTGATCAAGTTACACTAATATATTAGAAATTATCTTAAAGGAACAGATACTATTTTATTACCATGTCAGATGAAAAGCAGTAGCAAAGCCTTTAAAGATTGTTACACTTGCCTTGGCTCTAAGTTTGAATTAAAAACCTAGACGTTACTTCTGTCTTGCAAATTTATCTCGCAAAATCAACATGCTAGTCTACCAAAATGGCTTTAAAAATAATAAAAAGGTCATTAGGTCAGAGCAGCCAATAAACTGAAGACGAAAAAAACCCAAGCGTATGAGGAAGATGCCAACAGCAGGTTTAGGGAGATATAGTTCATTATAATGCAGCTTCTGGAAACTAAACTACTTCCAGAACCAAATTGTCTTCAAAATACTCATTTAAGAGCTATCACTCAAATGTCACCTATTCACAAGCATTTTCATGTTTTGGCAATTTACGAATGTATGCAAGCACAGTAGAGGAATGTATGTCATAGAGTATTTTAAAGGCCAGTCTAAGAACCTTTCCTATCACAGCAACTGTTCTAACAAAAATGTCTTTTCCTGAAAAGCTTGTGTCCCCTTACCCTATGGAACCTAAACCACATCTAAGTAAGGTCATCTCTGATTTACTCTCTAAAGGAGACTGGCTCCCTCCTCACTGAATACAGACAACATCTACAAAACCACACTCACCAGGCTCACATTAGCTAGCTTGAGTGGCACCTTCCACCCACCGCTCCCAAACAGAAGACCTTTTCGCAAAGCCATGCGAGATAATGGGAAGATGTAAATGGAAAGGTACAAGGTTATTTGAAGTGCGAGTCTGGATAATAAGAAAATAAACAGGGAACAAAAAGGATGTGCCTGAGGAAAACAAACAACAGCTTTTTATTCCTTAATGTTATTTACCCCAACTATTCATTCATCATAGCTAATAGGAATCTACTGCTAAGCTTTCTTTCTGAAACAGAAAGGAAAGCTTTGATACCAAGTTGAAAAATACATTATACACAAAGCTACATGACCCACAGTACCAAAATTAAATTGAAAAATCTGCATACGCTAGGAGATGTTACAGACCTGTGCACTGCTACTGTGCCACAGTACTGCATAACTGATCACAACAAAATCAGTTTGTGGTGTTGACATACTACAAGCAAACTGTGCAAACAGTACACTGGAAACAGACTGATACTGCCATTTTTCAAAGCTGATTGTTTTAGAATTGGTATCAATTTCCCACTCCTAAAAAGCTTTGCATGAACCCCCACTAACTGATTTACCTAACTCAAAGGAAAAAAAGTCATTAGTTGCAAGTTGCATGAGAAAATATTTTAGTCCTATGTACATGTGAAATGTAAACAAAGGAAGAAAGTGCAGTGAGAGGAAAAAAAACCACAGAATGTAAGATGGATGAAAGCCACACAGAAAGAAACTGGGTTGGTTGCATTAGTGCTAATACATGTGGAAATAAAGTCAATGGATCTCCTTCCACTACTCCTGAAGTGATCACAAAGAGATTATAGCATCTAGAAATCATGGAAGAACATCTCCTTTAATATGTGTAATAATGTCAATTACATGATACTAAAATTTTCCAGTTCATTACATTTTATAGACTGAACATGATGAGTACTGCTCCCATGAGAATTAAGTTTTATTGAGCTTGGTTACATATGAAATATCTGTGTAATTTATGTTCCTAGTACAGATTAAAGAAAATATTTCAAGGAATGTAGGATATTTTAATTCTTCAGTTCTTACTTAGCACGGTCTTTTTCTCTAAATCACTTACCCAACGTAAATTAAGGCAGAACTCAACTCACATCCACAGTAACACATCCATCCATACCTCACTCACATGTCCTCAAACCAACGGTCAGAGATCCCTTAACATATATCCACAGAATGATCAAATACATCAAGAACACTGACCAGAGACCTAACATTGAACTTTGCGAAGACAGAAGGCAACCCCCAGTGCAGAGATTAAGTAAAAACTTGGGAAACAGAAACAATGATGAGAACTAAATGAGGAGTGCAAGTATCTCCAGAAAGATTAGCTTCTAGTTTTTCAAATCTAGCATGAAAAGTTAAGTTCCTGAAGAGAAAACTATTTCAAATGTAAGTAAGAAAAGTAAATCTTAACTGAAATAGTTAGGTATCGACACAGCAGATAAGAAATATATACTTAAAATACAATTAAAATACACCTTTATCATCATTCCTACATAGACAGGCCAAAAAAAAGTTACACTCACATTTATGAGAAACAGACTCAGTGGATAATGAGTTACTATGTTGTTTTCTGAGATGCTAGTAATGTACAGTGGTGTAACAATCCAGTGAGTAGTTTGAACAGACACTGACTGATAATGAGAAAAAGTGGCAGCAGTAAAGTGCTGTATTTCTAAGGTATTGAACCTAACAAATATTATTTGAGATCAACAGTCTAACTTCCAGCAGAGAGACTGTAGTACATAATTCCTGCAGCTAATGATCAATAGTTAATGAGCCGAGGAGCAAATGAGTGCACAGAAACCTTTGGTGCATACAGAGAATACTTGTGCAAAATGAAACATGCTTGTAACGAGAGCAGGGGGAGAAACCAGCACCGTGGTGAAAACCACTACTTTTATGCACGAACTGGCAATGTAAGTAATTTATTATCTATAGCATGATTCAAACCAGAACATAAGTAAGCACATAGTATAGTACTAGGATATTTTGCAGTTAAAAATCAGTTCACATACAGTGGAAGTTCTTGAAGACCCCCCTCTGAGCTCTCAGAACCTTTTAGAAATGAAGTCTTTTCAAACTCTCCCATGCTGTCAGGTAAAAGGGCTGACTGCAAAACTGTGGGACACTCAAAAAAGCAGAGTTCCTACAAAGTGGCTTTAAAAGCCTTGATTTGGCTAAGAGGAGAAAAAGATACAAAGATTCCCTGCCCCTTCTGGTTATATTCGTGACTATAGTATGACCTGGTGATCCTTTTAAGTAACCTCATTTATCACACATGGCAAACAACTAGGAATGTCTTTTTTTGAGAGCAAACTGTCATAACAAGCATCTAGGAACTAACAGGTTAAGAAGTCCAAATCTAACCAGGCTCATAAGCACTTGGGCTTTAAAAAAGTGGATTTATTTGTTTTCAACCCATACTCACTCTAATCTTCTGCATAAGAAAGCCTTACAAGTAGAACTCTAATATAATTTGCCCTCCAACGTGTTAAACCTTTAAAATACAAACGTGGGGATAGGATAAAGATGAGAGGCCATCTACTGTTTTAAAAAAAATGTTTTAAGCTATTTTTTCAGTAGAACAAAGATGACTTAAGTCAAATAATTACTTGAAATAAACACTTTGTACACAACCAAAGCAAGCAGTACAATGGGCTGTGCCACAGGAGTGCAACAGAGAAGTATTTAATTCTCTAAGCAAATGGAAAAAAAAAAAAAGTTCATCACTAAGGAGCTCTCATTATCAACGAGCTACATTTTTTGCCAGAGAACACACTGCTGCGGTATGCAGCATGCTATGCACTGCCTCTCTGATGAAGTCACTAGCCAAAATAAAAGTGGACTTCTTTGAAGTATAGATTTCTCTTCAGCATTGGCGTCCCTTCTGTATCTTTTTACTTTATAAATAGGAAGAAAGCATGGTGAAGTCAACCGTTAATACAAGACAGAAACAACTAGTGTGAAATGATTCACAAGTTCATCTTCCATCTAAGAAACAAACATGCAGGTGTAATTAATGTAACCACATACATTTATTTTCAATAGTCTTCCCATTACCTCAAAACCACAGTGTTATTTCTTTTGTCTCCAAAATCGAGAGCCAAAGTTGATTTCTACATCCATAAAATATTTTCTGGATTTAGTTGTAAACCTCAGTATAAAAAGCAAAACAATCAAGATGTAGAAATGCAAACAGCATACACAAGCATGCATGTAGCATTAATAAATCAAAAATACTATGGGATTTCTTGTGAAGTACAGACAGAAACTTCAGTCAGTGTCTCTAATACCCTGCACAGCAACTGGTTTTCTTTCCATGCTCCTTCCTAAAGATGCACACAGGAATGTACCAAAGCTTTTCACAATAGACAAGAGAATGAGACTGATTCATTTATCAAGTAAAAACCCAAAATAGAAACATGACAACCATGTATTTGAGAGATGGAGCAATGAGTTGCAAATGTAGCCTCCTCTACTATTACTTACAAGTTATGAGATTAATTTTTTTAGTCTATTAAATAAGGCATTAGGACACACTAGAAATGAAACAAAAAACCCCAACCACTGGTTTGTCCAGTAACGTTTTACTAAACCATCTAAAGAAATCTCATTAATCAGTTATATCACACACTGTGAAACTGGGTATTTTGATATACTGCAATAAACAAACATTGCCAAAGTTAGTATCTGTCTGATTACTCAAATTATTTGACAAACCTGGCAAGGTTCAAAACCAACCTGTAGCCTGTTTTAGAAAAAAGTCCCAGTGAAATGTGTATTTTCAATCTTAATGTGTCATTTGAACTAAATAAATATGATATAAAAAACCTATTAAAGCAATAGGGGCATTAATCTTCCTACATATCATGCCATCTTCATTTTTAGATTCAATTTTTAGTACTCCTGTACTATGTTTTCATCACCCTGTATACACTATTTCAGTGAAAGGAGACAAAATTTCTTCAAAGGCAGTGGTATTTCAAACTTTTATGACTATGTAGATGAAGTACTTAGAGTAAGAAGAAAAAAACCCACTGAAACTGGAGAACAGCAGCCCAAAACTGAAATTTTTCTCTGCCTTTTGCAGAAGTATATTATTTGCCCCAGTTTAGTAACCAAGACAGAATTTGCTACAGAAATTCAGGAGATGGAAGCAAGAGTCCTGTGCACCGTGAAAATTCTACTCGGAACATTCATGTGTGAAATTTCAGTAACACGGAGAACTTCTACTGGCCATTCAATTAACATCCAAGTTTACAATGCTCTAACAGCTTTATCAATCACATTTGTATCCAATCCCAACAGCACTGACAACCAGACAGAAAAAAGTGTACTGACACTAGCTACACTTCTAGATTTTTCCAAACTAATTTCTGTTTCTACGTTTCCTTACAAACTGAAAACTTACAGAATGTCATTATTTGCAAGGTGCCAGGGCTGACTCCACAGGCCAATTATTTAACAAATGTTTATGGTGTTTTAACAGCTGCTTTTTATTCGCAGAAGTTGATGCAGTTATGATCTGGAGGACAGCATTAATCCTAATTAGGTCTGATCCCATCACCAAAAAGAGCTGGATCATCACTCTGATCTACAGTCAGAAGATTTCTCAACTTACTGCTTGACTCAGAGTTCCCCTGCTGGGAACGACTTATTTTGAGTTATTGCCATAAGCTTCCTGAATATCCACATGTGTGTAACAAGCTACTCAGAGAAGGTAGAAATAAAGGAATCGATAAAGTTACAGAAGTCTCCTGTCAAATATAATTGGTCATGATTATATTCATGAGCACTCACAAAAGAGTAGCGATATGGGTTAACAGCAGGACTAGGAGTAGGTATATGCAGAGTAAGGACCCTGCGTTCTACTCTGTACAATCTTTTCCTCTCCTATCCTGTCTTCCTTAAACTCGGTGCTTTTTGCAGTAGGTTTTTGGGTTTGTTTGTTTGTTAACTGGACTCCAACAATGATAAATCAAAGGTAACTGAAGAGTTTCTATGCAAACTTAACAAAGCTGTAGGTTTCAACTTTCAAGATACTCAAAGGAACAAAACTCCTCATCCACCACTGACTTCAGAAGGACTAAGTGGCCTGAAGAAAACGGACAAAGTAAACAAGCACATTGGTATGAAGAAAACATGCAGGATGGAAAGAAACTGACCCACCACCTCCCTCCTGCAGACCAAACTCACATTTCTGATGCTCACCGAGACCAACAGGCCCGATTTATCTGCACAGTCCTAATGCTCCCCTCTCCCCGGTTCATACACCTGTACGTCCTTTCCATACCATGAAACACTGCAGCTATAACCAAGCCTGCAGATGCACACTGCCTGGCAAAGCATGAAGCAGCCACCCAGGATAGGTATGGTCTAGATTTTACTTGGCTGTTTTTTCAGTGGTTGGTTGGACATTTCTCCTCTACATATCAAGCAGTTTTTTCCAAGAATTTACTCTACCCTGAGAGGTTTTAACACCTCTGTCACTGATGGGAATCAGCAGCCAGTTAACACCCACAATGTTGGATTTTTGGAGCAAGGAAGGAGTGGTAAAAGAAAGGGATCGATGGATGAGCATGTCTGGTCACGAAAGCCTCACTTCCTTAGTAAATCTTGGCTATACACAGACCCCTACACAAAAGACACACTCAAAAAAATTAGGCGAAAGACTAAGCAGAGGATTTACATAGTAAAAATTCTTGTATGTCGGCAAAGAACAGAAACTTCAAAAGGAATACTTGTCAAAAGACCCAATCTAACAACCCCGAAAGGAAGGCTGGGAAATCTTTGCATGACAGGGCTGCTTTTCACATGTCTTTAAAATGTGAAGCCACTAGCTGCTAATTGATAAGAGGGAAGGAGATCCCACCCAACACCTGCTTCAGCAATTCAGTTTAATAGCAGTCCTTCACCAGCTCTCACAATTACTCCCACACTCCCCTGTAAGAGACTAATGGTTTGCTAAAAATAAAACAGAGATTAGCATCTACAGCGAGCTGCCTGGGACACAGGCTATTTGACAGAAGGTGATATTAATCAAACTTGTGGTGTGCTGATGTCCGGACTTCAAAGGATTTCATCTTCTATCGAGAGATTCAGGTGTCTGGTTAAAATGGCAGCATGCAATATCACTTTTTGTTCATTCTATTATTTTCTACAGCCTGCATCTCAGCATACAGTAACAACGTTCATACTTAGGTAGTGGGGAATAATTCAGTCATATTTCGGTAGTGGGAATAATTCAGTACCAACATCAGTTTAGGTACAGCAGCTGCTAGAAGCTGAAGTTGTCAAGAAACAAGAGATAACAAAGAAGAACACAAAACCCCACCACTGTACCAGCAATTCATAACATTATCAGTATGTGGATCTTGCCTTTAGCAAGCAGACCAAGACTTACCAAGTCAGGGTGGGAGGGAAGCATGGGAAAAAGAGTAGAAAATGCCCTTTTAAGTTTTTCTGAGTATGATATATAGTATGGTTGTCAAAACCATCAATCAATAGCTCATATGTAGGATGCAAGTAACTAAGCACCAGGCTAAGGGAATTATTCTTATCTATTTTAAATTAAAGCTGAAGAGTCTTTAACTAACAGACCATAAAAGCAGCCAATACATGAGAGAAAGTAACAAAAAAACCAACTTACTTAATTAGTTCTGTAAGAAAAAAAAAATCTAAGATTAAAAAACTATACAGGTTAAAGTTTTGCCTTATGTTAAATACTAAGAAAAGGATCTAGATTTACAGCAAAAAAGCTCGCATCTTTTCTCAAATACAAAAAAGTAAAAGCTCCATGTGATGAGTCAGATACTATATAGAAAAAAAAAAATCAATCCACCCAAACCCACAAACAACCATGAGTTTGTTTAACGGAGGCAAGTCAAATGAACTCCAGATCTACAAGACAGGTGACGTGTGTCACACAGAAGAAACACCTTACATTAACTACAGTTGCTCTTGTAAGAGAGGGGCCATCATACGAAACTATTACTGCCCTACCTGGTCAAGTGGGTTAGGGTTAAGAAAAGAAAACAAGAACTACAGGTCTGGATTTACCCCTCAAAGGTGGTAAGGAAATTTCTGTCTGCCTAGCAAGATATAAAAAGCCAAAACTCCATTTGTTATTGAGCTGTATGAAAAACTTACCTTTTAAAAAGAAAAGGAGACATCATGGATGAGACCACTGGCAACAACTACATCTTCCTGTACAACCAGAGTATCACCAGATTGTAGGTGGCACTGTCAGAAGTTGAGATCAGACAGAAGACACAAAGCAAATACAGGCAACTCCGTAAGAAAAGAAAGGAGGTTTGTTGGTGCTTAAGAGGCAAGAGAACTGCAGCCCAAAACGTGCCTCTTAAATCAGGCTCACTTCTGCCATCACCTCCAACTGGTGACGCATGGGTTAAAAGTGGTACCACAGCACTTCACAGTTCTTCCCCTATCAGCCCTGAAATGTGATGCCCAACATCTTAATTTAATAATCATTGCTTGGGAAAAAATATCCATCCCTTTCAAGTCACATTTTCTCTTGTGCCTTTTATTTAGTCTCATAGCTAGCAAACATTTTTAACTGTATCTCTGCTATAAATATTTATTAAATAGAAAACTGTTAAAAAATAACCAGAAACAAGGTAATTACTATTTAACATTAATTCACCAGAGACAGAATCTTTCATTATGGACAAGCTTCAACTGAAAGATGAATTCTCCTTATCATAAGATGAGGATATTTAACCTATGTAGGTTTCAATCCCACAGAAATTATTAGGTTATTTACTTACACCTCAGCATTACGATGCTTAGGCAAGAACTACTGAAGAAACTGCATCAATATGCTACTAATGCCTGTTGGCAGTGAGCCATTTATTGATCTCTTCAGCCTCCATTAGGACACTGAGGAAGTTACACTTGAAAATGTAAAAGCACATATTACACCCAATCCTTACATAAACTTGGTGACTGAAGAGGTAAAACAATTTTAGCTCTAAAACTTGATTAATGTTTCCACAATTTTTCTTTTCAAGTCTTTTCCATTGAAAGGACAAAGATAAAAATAAGGAACCTACCAGAACAACATGACTTAAATGGTCTGCAAGGCTAACATTCATCTCTCTATAAAAAGACAACCTAACAGTATACCTGTGTAATCCTTAGTGGGACAAACCATGAAGGAAAAAAGTAATTTAGGACCAACTTGGCAAATGACACTTTTACCACAAAAATTTCTTTTCAGAATTGTGTGAAGAAAAATATTACCAGCTTGCTTGCAATGAATGCCTCCCACATGATTATTTAGCACACGTGAAAAACGATTTGTTGATTCTAAAGCTTCTATTGATTCCAGATAATCTGCCTCTGCTTCTGCCTCATAAAATACCGATAATATGTGCAAAGAAATTCCCTTTATTCTACTTCATCACCACTCAGAAAAAGTGCCTCCAATTTCTACTTTACACCGAAATGCAAATGGCTACAGAACATACCAATCTATATTCAATTTTGTGTACAATATCACCTTTTTTTAATCAACTAGGATCTGTTTTAGTATTTAGCATAGTGGAAAAAATGTTTTTATTTCAAGCTTGATTGCAAAATTACAAAGTGACACAGACAAACTCAATAGCAGCCTTGGCAACAGTGACCAGAAACAGAGGTGGTTAAGAACCTGAGAAAAGTGAGGATGAAGAGTAGTAGAGCACAGGATGCTGGACTCTGGAAGAGGTGATGTAGGAAACAGACACCTTTGGCTAAATAGGAAAGTCCTGATTGAGCTCCGAGGCAAAAGAAACACTATACAGGAGGTGGTCAGGAAATTCATATATGGTACCACCACCACATGGAACCAACAGTAATTTAAGGCATCTAAATAACGAGAGGAAAACAATCACTTTAGTAAATGGAGTAAGAAGTAAACAAAAATGCTGATAGAGCCGGAAGAACTAAAATGCAACCTCATTTCTTGATCCCCAGTGCCACCATTTCCTCCAAATTGCTTTTTTTCCTGTATTCTTAAAAACCACACTGGAAACACGACAAGCAACTTCCTACACTGGAGATTCGAAATCTCAAAACCACTGAATTATCTTCCTTTATTTCCCTCTGCCAAACAGATTTCAAGAGTATTCCACATAGCTCCACATCACGCCGTAATTGTTCCAACAGACCCTGGTATACAAAGATACATAATCCACTTCAGAAAAGGCAGACGAGTAAGTATTGTACCTCACAGAAACAGGTTTTCCACTTCCCAAATAGATTATCCAGCCATCTAAAGACATGGTGTACCTTATTTCAGGCAAAGTTCGAACATCCTAAAACTTGACTCCACCTTATGTTACTGACCTGTAGTTGCTTAAAATCCAAAAAAATAAAATCCCAAAACGAAGAGAAGAAAATCCACATTACTGTTCAACCTCCAGGTGACTGTGACCCACAGAGAGAAAATGTTCATTTGGACTTGGATGATCAACTAAGTTAGCAATCAACCCTGCTAAGAGGAAAAGCCTGAAGTCCATAAAGGAGGACTAGCAGAGTAGCACAAAGAGAAGGTGACACTGTGGCTGTTCAGATGCAAATTGTTGGCAAGCTACTAGAAAAACTAGGTACACTTTTGGCTTAAAAAAAGAAAGCCAAAACCCAAACAAAAACAGAAAAGCCAGCCAAAACTGTTGCAATTAGACTGGTAAATATGGCATAACTAAGTTTTCAGAGTGAGCTGGCACCAACAAAAAACTTTATGTAGAGTAGTTGAATTTTAATTTTTGAAGCTGAAGATTACATGACTCAGCCTGTACTCATCATCTCTACGCAGATAGCGCTCTGCTGCTGAAATGTCAGCTCCTCAGCTTCAGCACCCAGCAGAACTTGCAGCGCAGCATTTGCTTTCTTTCAAAACTTAGCATTTTGGCTTGAATTCTCGATAGCTATGTCCTTTCTAGAAACTTGAAACTAAGCCAATGCAGCACTCTACCCACTACCAAGTCACACAAAGAAGAACAGATGTGTTTCCTACCGTCACATTCTGTTCCATTCAGCTAGGTGGTGGATTGCTCTAACCACTGTTAGGTCTGATAACCACTTGGGCTCGCCTCACCTTCACAAGCCAGTGCCAAAGGCAGAGTTCAACATACAAACGCAGGCAGTTCCTCATCAGCAACAATATGCTTACTGTTGTTAAGGACAATTATTTGCAGCTTCTATCCTGACACACTGAAAGGCACAGACAGCACGCACTGGAAACCAGAATAGAAGTAGAAGTCTTGTTTCATCACTTTTTTTGGGGTACAGATTTCAGACCAGCAGTTTTCACATCTGGCTGAAAAGCAGTCAGGGACGTAAGTATTCAAGTTGCAATACATCACAGTGCCACACTTGTGTAATCCCTAGTAACATCTCAGATGGTTCAAGACTACTTTTTTTTTTTTAAAGACTGACAACAGACATAAATGATATTTTGTATGTCCTTTTTTAGCCTCTCTCCAGATTCACACATTAATAAGCACTACACTACAAGTTTACTTCAAAGTATTAAAAAAACAGGTGCCTTTCCTAAATATTTCACCATATTTATCAGTTCAATATTTTAGTTTCAGAATAAAAGCCATTAACAGAATTATCGTATTGCTCCCAAGTGACTGAGGAGGTTTTATTCTACATACAATCACTTTCAAACATAAACAGCAAAAGAAAATAGGGGGGAAAAAAAAAAAAGCCCTCAGCATGCATTTAACAACTACCTTGTGTTGTTATGGTAACTAAATATCTCCAAAGAAGCAAGAACAAAAGGGGGAAAAAATCCCACTGCAAATCCTCCTGTAAGTTCTGTAGATACACATTTTTTCCTCCATTGTAGATTCAAATGACTATGGCGCGGTATTGCTCCAAGCATCACATTCCCCCCCTGAGATGTAGGTAAACATTTTTAAATGCTGATGGAGATACTGAAGCATAAGCTGAAGCAAAATTTGACTGAGCTACAAGGATGACTGCTCAAATCAGCTGTTCCATGAGACCATTAAATTCCCAAATTGATGTGTTCCCTAAGAGACTCCCAAGGAACCTCTTCATGTAATTTCTCTGAAGCCCACAGCTGGAAAATACCAGAAAACCTTAGCATGGCTAAAGGGAGCAGAACTATCCTCTTAAAGGACACTACACAGAAGAAAGAAGGACAAACCAAGACCTCTTCTCCCACCCTCCATGTCCCTGGCTTGCAGAAGTTTTGGTGAAGTTATCCTGATAACTGATATCCAAGAAAACAGAAAACCTAACGAACAGAATACAATGCAAAGCAAGAGTGTTTTGCAAGAACTGAGATCACATGTCAAGAGATTTATTTGAATATATGTATTTATCAACAGTTTACGGATGGGGGCGGGAATTTACAGTTTTAAGCATCATCTGTAGACTCAGATACTTGATTTAACCAACCCAGAATAATATTAAGAGTTTAAGAGTGTTGAGGAAGGTGTCCTTTTTTGGAATTAGAAGTCTTCAGTTTTGGGCAGCTGTACCACTAAAGCAAGTTTCAAAAATCTTTTCATTACAGAAGTATTGAAAAACAAATTTGAGGGAATAATAAACATGAGGAAAGTTGCTCAGCTTTCCCACAGAGAGGAAATCAGGTTAATTGTACAGTCAATAGTAGGATCAGATTCTGTGGAGACTGTATCTGCAGATATATTGTTTCAAATCTCAAGAGTCTGAGTAAATGCAAACAAGTCTTTTTAAGTTCTTACTTCAGATTATAAACAACTATAGTGTAGGTGCAAAGAACAGCTTTTTTTTTTGTTTGTTTGTTTTTTAAGTTTCACAAAAAGCTCAAAACCCCTGAGGTTCATTCTTGGAACTTGCTGGATCATATGTGAAGTCAGGGACTGCAATCAAGCCCTTATTGTGGGGATTCTCAAATAAACCTCAGTGTAAAAAGCAATGTGACTAACCTTGTCAAAAAAACGTGATGGTAAATCATTTGTACTGTCTACCAAATGCTGTTTGAACCTAGTAACTAACATATGCTTTACAAACTGGCAACATAATTCATCAGGAGGGGTGGGGGAATGCTGCTAACATTCACGGCATGCACTGTCATGCAAGTTATCCAGGATTCTAGTAAGGTTACAATATATTTGCAGCTTATACTTTTCATGCTGCTGCTCCATTACTTGACTATAGAGCCACCGCTTTTGGTACAGCTTTAGTCAACTTTTTCCAAAACACACAGCATGCTGTCATGCACTGCAGATGAAGTTTGCCATAGAAAGTATATTTAAACAATAATAAAAGTAAGACAGCATCCCTAACTGTGACCCTTAAGATACTTCAGCAACTGGAGCAAAGAAAGAAAAATGCTAATGACAAATATAACCTTGAAACATGAGAATAAGAGACAACTATTAATAGAAGGCTAAAGTCTCACTTTACATAATAGACAAAAGTGCAGTAAGGTCAAAGTTCATGAACACCAACGACATACTTCAGAGTTCCATCTAGGCTGATGATGACAAGCACGAAAAATTCTCAGAATTCTGAAAGCTTTTTGTTATTAATTTTATTCTCCAGGCCTTTGAAAGCAGCATTTAGTGACAATTTGACATTATCGAAGGGAACTTTCTCCTGACCATTCATTAAACTACAGTTTGCCTTTTTCCTACTCTTTTCCTGGAGACCGCAGAGAACACAAACCTTGTGTCTTTGTGACAGAACATCTGACCCAAATCCCAATCAAACCATATGAATTCTGGGGTACAGCTACTTTTTGTCAACTAACCAAGATAACAAATACGCTCAAACTTTACATTCACTATGATGCAAATTATTTTTCAAGGGGATGCTTGAGGAGAACGGTTGTGACTCAGGTGTGAGTAACAGCAGAGGTGCCAAGAGCAAGGTTTATGAACATGTTTATAAATATTTTTCAACTGTGAGGTCCATCGTTTGGCCAAGATGTTGTGTTACTGGACCCAGAACTGAAGGACAAAAAGCATCAGACATTCTCCATCTCTGGGGCTCACAAGATTACAAACACTGCCTCAGCAGTAAAGGCAGACACATCCTGTGAGCACTGACATACATATACACCTGTTGGTTGTCAGCATTTCTCTCAACCTTGGTTAGAAATTACAAATTAAGCAGCGTTCTGGAAACCCTTTTAGGTCTGCTACATAGGGCCTTCTATACCTTTTAAAAGCTACCGTTTCAGGTCTGGGTTTTTTTTTGGCAGCAGAGCCAGATTTCAGAAGGCATATTAAATTAAGCATGGAGGGAAGCAAGTGTTTAACTTGACACCAGTTTGGTGGTCCAGGCAATTATATGCATATGAAATCACTCAGGGTAGATTAAGCAAAGCTCATAGACTATTAAAGATTTAACAGAATCTATTAAACTGTTACTCATTCACCTTAACATCCTTTCAAATTACTACTGACCCAAGCTCCCCAAAGGCACAATCTTACAGAGCAATCATTTTCAAGGAGCTAAGGTGGTTCTCAAAGCTCTGACATCTGTACACCAAGAAAATGACACCAAGGGAATGGTTTCTGTCCATCACTGTATCAGCAAAGATACCATCCAGCCTGTCCACTTAACAGTCAGGTCCACATTACACGTAAATATTTGACTACCTCCCCTATCACTTGGAAAGGGATAGGATTTTTCATTTAATCACATTTCAAACATGAGCTCTTTACTCTGACCATTTATTTGTTTTTCTTTAACAAAACATTTATGATAAAGACTGTTTTCAAAAAGAAAGTGACATAACTGCTTCATCACTATTACCTACTTCTCACAGTACAACCACCACAGGCAAAAAAGCATTAAGCCATTAAAACTCTGAACAGCACCATACAGCTTTTCCCAAACCACTGGAGTTGGACTGAAAACTGAAACAGTGCTAACCTCAGGGAATCTTATTTAATGGGATAAAGTGATCAAGAAACCAAGACAACTCTAAAAAGATGATGAAATAAGTAATTGAGCATCAACTCAAGGGTATAAACACATTTCTGTCCAGTAAAAGTATTTAGTAAACCCCCAAAAGGACTCCTACATCATATCAGGAGTCACTTGAGCCACAACTCCCAGGTGACTCCTGAATTTTTGTAATTCCCTGGAATGCCTTCATACAAATTTGAAGAATGCTGTCCATTGCATTAGGCAGTGGAAGCTGGAAAAAGCTGTGAAGCTCAACTACACTTGTTAGTCAAATATCAGCACTGAATTTGCTATACAGAAATCAGCAACGATTTTTGCTCTTCTGTCAAAAATTTAAAGCTGCAACAACTTGTCAATTTTAGAAACTTCCCCAATGATCAGAAAAAAAGAGCATTTTAATTCACACATATTAAACACCCTGGCTGACTCACTTTGCTAGCAGAATAGATAAGGAAGGTCTTCTCCAAGAAAAGTCAAACCTTAGGAATGGAAACTAAAGTCACTGCTGAATGACAAAAAAAACCTGTGGCAGACAGATCTCATCTAGGCATGTCATTTAATTTCTCTTCATGAGATATTGGAAGGGTTATTACCTATGATGATTAAAGATAGGTTTCCAAGGACATCAGTGTTTCACACGCTTTAAGGAGATGAAACAACAGATTTTCTGCTGCTGTATTAGTAAAGCAATAGTTGTATAACTGACTTGGCTACACCAGGGCAGAAATGTAGGATTCAAGTAGGTTTAAAGCATACCAAAGATATGAGAGAAATCCTTAGGAAATAAAAAAAAGGTGAAATGTCCTCTGACTCACTTGAGGGAAAGGAAATTTCTTTAAACTACAAAAGAATAGTCAATGAACCTCTCTGTAAACTCAGTCCTCCTTCTGAATTAAAGCCACACATTAATCCAGCAGTCCTGAAGCGAAAATTTCAGATGAGATAGAAAGGAAAGAGGGCTGGATGGATGTTGCAGTGTTGTGCAACTACACAATCAAGCTGTGAGCTATCAGAAGTTATGACAGGTCCAAGCCTGCAAAAGTGAAGTTCTAAGGAGAGGAGGGGTTGGGGCAAACACTTCCCATAAGCCCAGAGGGAATGTGGAACAGAAACTAATGGCTCCACAGGGTTCCCAGGAAATTTCTGAGTTGCTCAATTACTGGAATAACAGTTCAAAACCAGAAACTTCACCAAACCACCAACTCTGAGGATCCTGAAACTTGAGGCACACAAAAATGGGCTGATTTGTGGCATGTAAAAATATTCATAATGGGTGTCTTCCTGAGACATTCAGAGCAGTAACTGCCCCGTTTAGAAAACTCGGTCCTGACTCTGCTCTACGCCCTTCTGGGCATTTCAAAGAATTGACAACCCAGACAATGCAGAAATCCTGTATCAAAATGATAGATTTGGGAATATTTTTATCCAATACAGATAAACGAGAAGATTCATCAATAATGAAAGAAAATAGTAACAGATACCACCCAAGTGAATTGTTAAGAAAACCCTAAAAAGCCAAAAATTCCCACCTAAAAAGGCCTGAGAAATGACATTAGCTCAGAGAACATTGCACAGGTTCTGTCTCCTCTTAAGCATTTCAGACATTTGGTACAGGTATTTCTACTCTGGTCTTTTTTTCCTTGCATACCATTTAACATCAGGAAACCCAGTAAAGGAAAATACACAAAATGGTGCTTGCTTGAGATGCATTTTCAAGTTTTTAATGGTTGGTAGTTTTACTATCATTCTGGCTGAGACCATACCCGTGTAGACTGGGTACTTGCAGGTGTATGTTTGTGCATGCCATAGTTCTGTTACTCACAGCAGCACGAAGCGATGATGCTGAGCATAACTGCCTGCTCCAGCCAAGGAAGAGTCTCCTTCCTCTCCTCTTCCTTGACAGTACATGCTTACGTGCCTTAGGTATCCAAGCTCCAAGTGCAGGTTCATTAAACCCATGTTAGGCCACCGCTTTCTAGATGGATGCAGAATTCCAGGTTCCAGATGGGATCCCAAAAGGTCATTTTCAAACACCAAGAACATATCGCAGCATGAAGACTAAATTACTGTGCTGAGCGAGGGTTTAGACATTGACAGCATCATCCTCTTTTTCAACAAGAAATTATATACAGACAACTACAGGATTTTTTAATGTTTAAAAAAGACAATCCATATTTTTAGAATAATGCTCAAGTTCAGCACAGCAAGGCAGGAATAGGAACTGCTTTTAACTCCAGCAACACAAATTTTTAACTGATGCTAAAATTACCAACAGCTTACATCAACAGAAGAATTAACTTCATTTAAGAAAAAAATCTGAGCACAAAACAAACTATACAACCTACACTTGAAATATACCACTCACTAGTTTACTGATTTTCAAAACGTGCACAGACACAAGCCTAGCACAAAACAATCATTTCAGAAAAGTCATCACAGATCAGCTCAGACGTTCCAAGTCAGCAGCCAAATCCATTCCAACAGTGAGTATGGATAAAGGTGAGGAACTCTACATCCTGCAGAAGTACTGAGCAGCAGCAAGAGGCGAAGCACAGAAAGGAGACAGACAAGTTGGGTGTTTAAAAGAGAAATGTAGAAAGCCATGATAAAGGACTCCATGGTAAAGGAAAGAGAGATTGACATGATAACACAGAGAAGAGGGCAGAACTGCACCCACAGCAGCACACTTTACTAGGGATACTCACCCTGATCTAGCTGGCACAGCTGTCACATCAGAAAAAGATAAATGAGATGGGTGGGTACGTATTTAGCAGATAGGGCATTACTTTCACACTAACATAAAGTACTTCACCCTGCCTGTAGCTGCCTTCCAAGGCTTTTCCATGCAATGAGCTACTCAAAAAAATCCCTATGCATCAAAACAAGAGTGGCAACAGGAACCTCAAAGTGAGACACGTTCAGTTTAATTGTGAAGCTCCATAACTGATTAGTACAGCAGAAGAGAAAATTAAGTAAATGTGTTAAAGTTATTTTCAGCCTCTGAATCTCAAACTCATAAAATCTATTTAATCAAGAAAGTTAACTCTTTCAAGTAACCAAAGCTTCTGATGCTCTACTTTTTGAACTGGAGGAATCTTAGTTTTAAGCTCCAAGGGTATGAAACATTGGCATGCCCATCACATCCCTATCTTAAACAAGGATAAACCATTAAAGACAACCCATCATGAAAGGTGTTCTGAAAAATATATTTGCAACATTAAAAGCTGTGATATACACACCATCTATCATGAAGACTGTCAAAAACTTCTATTACAAAACCTCATTTTAGTTGACTACAATTTCCAGTCTGAGCAGACACACTTGTAAATTCTGGTTCATTAACAGAATGTGGCAGAGTAACAGCAGTTAAAGAAAATTATTCTCTATACATTATACTTGTCATTTCCCATCTTCCTGAACACCAGATACTGACATTTATTGCAACTCCTGGGAAAAGATCAGGCAGGTGAGAAACAAACCCAGTAATTGAACATGTCAATTCAAGAAGCTTCAGAAAAAATTGAAATATATTTACATTATACCTATGAAATATGTTCAGCTATATTTCTGCACAGATATATCCA